>NC_142806.1:47422270-47489770 GCF_049724085.1 Artemia sp. Qi Xiang Cuo
AATACAATTGAAAATGAATTATCGCATCTAATTTGGCCACAACACAAACTCTTTTGTCAATGAGTCTTGAATCGTCTATTTCCATCTTTTTATTTTCTTAATCCCGATAAGATGCATGCCAATGTTGTTTTGAAATCACCCTCTCTTGGTAACAGGATTATAAATACAGATGGTTTTATTTAGCTCGGAAAAAGACAGCACATTTTAAATGCACAGTGGGAAAAGGACATTTTTGAACGAAAAAGAACTATTTGTAGTGAATTAAAACTTGTAAACAAAGCAGTGGGGGGAGAGATTTTATTTACATAATGGAAAAAAGCGTAAAATGCGTTTTCTATCGAGTATACGCATCATATTTTAGGGTTTGTGTTGTTGGAGGGGGAGGGGGGCTAAGTCCCCCTGAAATTTGAATTTACTGGTAAATGTTTTTCAATGAACGTGTTATAATTGATTCATTGCCCTCTTCCCTGTCATATATTTTTATAAAAGCCTCTTAATCATCCGTGAAATCCATTTGCTTTCATCAAATACAATTGAAAATGAATTATCGCGTCTAATTTGACCAAAAACAAACTCTTTTGTCAATGAGTCTTGAATCGCACATTTCCATCTTTTTGTTTTCTTAATCCCGATAAGATGCATGCCAATGTTGTTTTGAAATCACCCTCTCTTGGTAACAGGATTATAAATACAGATGGTTTTATTTAGCTCGGAAAAAGACAGCACATTTTAAATGCACAGTGGGAAAAGGACATTTTTGAACGAAAAAGAACTATTTGTAGTGAATTAAAACTTGTAAACAAAGCAGTGGGGGGAGAGATTTTATTTACATAATGTAAAAAAGCGTAAAATGCGTTTTCTATCGAGTATACGCATCATATTTTAGGGTTTGTGTTGTTGGAGGGGGAGGGGGCTAAGTCCCCCTGAAATTTGAATTTACTGGTAAAATGATTTTTTTATCTGGAAATAAATTAAAAAATTTAATAAGCTGTACTCACATTGAAAATAGAAATATCCATTGTTTTCAAAGTTAATAATATGCAGTGTACTATGCTCGATATGTTCAAACATAATGGAAATTAAATTGTAGTGCATGAACATATTATACAAAATTTTATGGACGAATAAAAACGGATGTTACCTCGAAAAACCACTATGGTTGAGTTACATAATTTCATGCATGCTCCCAATACATGTTTGACTACTTTATAACATACCAGTTTTTTAAGAATGTGCACGTGAACTCATGATGTACATTCATTGTGCAATTGACAACAATAACAGAAAAAAACCTGTTTGACCACATTATATTATTACGACCATACTCTCAAAACATGTTTGACTACTTTATACACTGCAAAATAACCAGTCTGGCATTCTGCCTTGGAAAGGTGCCATGGAATGTGGAATTCCTATGGCAGCGGTATAAATGTTTTCCTATAGCAGCAGTAGTATTCAATATTAGCATTCTACTCACATTATACTTTAAAAATAAATGTTGCTCTAAAAATTAACCAAAAGGCATTGTGTTAAATGGTTGCCAATAAGACACCTCAGCAATATACTGAGAATGACCTAGGGTATTAAGTTGAAACTTTCGGGGATACTACTATTACTTCTTCTGCTCTTACAATTTAAATAAATAAAAAGAGTGTAAGTGTATCCAGTTTTTCAAAGAGCATAGGTAGAATCTTTTGGAAATGGTATTAAGTTTAATTTTTCCGGTCAACTTCAGAAGCTAAAAAATTAAATGAGAAAATACTGTTTGGGTCAGGATTAAAAATCATTGAAAAAGTTTCTTCAATATACAAATAGCAACCCATACTATGGATTCTTATAGAAGAAAACTGAAAAGATGTACAATGTTTTTTTTCCACGAAAAAAACTATGTCAATAAAAAACGAATAGAAATTAGTTTAAAAACTTTCCACAAGACAAGTTTTTCAAAGAAAAGTAAAGAGCTCCATTAAGCCCGGAATGAGCAAAATAAAGTCAAATAATCTTCCAAGCGTGAAACTACCAGAAATCACTATCAATAAATAAATAAAACTAAAAACAGAACAGAAATTACCATAAATAGCCGAGTCAAACTCAAAACGAGCAAAAATTAGCATGAGTAGGGCTGATAACCCCTATGCCTTCTCAAGACTAGAACACAATTTGCACTTTACTGAAAACAAAATATGCTTACTTTCATAAATGAAAAAATATGAAACCCTAACGAAGAAATGTCAGTATATGTCAATTTAGCTGACAATCCAGGGTCATTTGTTTTTTGTTTTGTTTTTTCAAACAGTTCGTGGTAACGAACTATAAGTAAGGAGCAACCTGGCTCAATAGTAACCAAAACTCTAAAAACAGACTTTTGAAACCAATAGATACATCAAAAGAATTGAATTTTTATGCCGAGTTCAAATATATAAGTTTCACCAAATTTAGTATTACTCATCAAAAGCTACGCGCCTGAGAAAATTTGTCTGATTTTCGAAAAAAGGAAGAAACACCCCCTAAAAGATATAGAATCTTAATGAAAATCACACCATCAGATTCAGCGTAGCAGAAAACCCTGAACTGTTGAGGTTTCAAGCTCCTATCTTTAAAAATGTGGAATTTTGTATTTTTTGCCACAAGGAAGATAACGAATGCGTAGGCCTATTTATTTTTTTTCCCAGGGGTGATCGTATTGACCCAGTGGTCCTAGAACATCGTGGGACGATTCATTCAAACGGAAATTAAAAGTTCTAGTGCTCTTTTTAAGGGACTAAAAAATGGAGGGCAACTAGGCCCCCTCCCAAGCTAGTTTTTTCCCTAAAGTCACCCGATCAAAATTTTGGGATAACCATTTTGTTCAGCATGGCTGAACATATAATAGCTATGTATTTTAGAATGACTTAATCCCCCACAGTCCCCGGGGGAAGGGCTGAAAGGTATGAACTTTACCCAATGTTACATATAGTATTGGTTATTGGGAAGTATACAGACATGTTCAGGAGAATTTTTTTTTCTGGTAGTGAGGGGGGGAGTGGGTGGGTTGGGGGTTACGAAGGAGGATCTTCCATGGAGGAATTTTTCATGGGGGAAGGGACGTTACTATGAAGGGGGCGCTGGATTTTCCAGCATTATTTATAAATAACGATCAGAAATTAAATAAAAAGAAAACAACAAGTTTTTCAGCTGAAAGTAAGGAGCAACATCAAAACATAAAACGAACAGATGTTATTACGTATATGATCTGGGTTCGCCCCCTTGTCAATACCTCGCTCTTTACGCCAAATATATTTTAGTACTTTCATAAGAGCTATTTATTCTAATTAACGGCCTTTGTGACTAAGGGTCATTTTTAAAGAATTGGAACAAAATTCCAACTTTAGCGCAAGGAACGAGGTATTGACTATGACTATGGGGTGAACCCCCTAATATAAGTATTAAAAATATATGAATATATAAGTTCGTTACGTAAGTTAATTCGTAAGTTACTTATATTTGTTACTAATAAAAACGTTCGTAAATAAAATGAAACAACTTTCGAGGAAGCCATTTAACCAAATAAAAGTAAAGCTAATAAGCAAATTTTGTTTTGATTATTCATGTACGGCGAGCCAAAATCAAAACCTGCATTAATATAAAAACGTTCAAAAATTAAATTAAAAAAACAAGTTATTTCAACTGAAAGTATGGAGCGACATTAAGACTTAAAACGAACAGAAATTATTCCTTATATGAAAGGGGTTACCCCCCTCAACCCCTCACTCTTTACACTAAAGTTTTTTATTGTTTTAAAAAACAAAGTTGTGGGACAGAGTCAAACTTTAGCGCAAAGAGCGAGGGGTTGAGGAGGGGGCAGCCGCTTTCATATACGGAAGTAGAGGGAGGCCTTGCTACACAGAGCGAACAACAGGGCGAACAAGATCGCGTGCCTCTTTCTAAACCAATAACAGATCTAGAAATACTGCCGTGTGTTACATCACTAGACTCCCTGGAATTTCAGCGTTGAATTTTACGTAACTTCTTTATCTGCTATGACACAATTCTACCTCGTGAACATTGCATGATAACATATTATCATTAATTTCCAGGCAGGATGATGTGTTGTTGATACAGACTTGAAATACTTTCAACTTATAGAGCTTCGATTGTGTAAAAATTCAAGACAGAAGAATCAAAAGACTTCATGGGAAATTAAAATGTACCTTTATACAGTTGCCAGAACAATGAAAACATCAGTGATTAATTAACATTTTAGGGGATTATTTGGGGTGAAACATGACCTAGCTTTGAGACATGTGACTTGACCTAGCTTTACTTCTCGGCTGTAGTCGCTATAATAGACAAGTACACAATATGAGATTAGTGAGATGGTTATGGATTTGAACCATCAAGGACCGCAGGCACCAATGACCCTAGCCACCAAGGACCTCAACCTCCAAGGTCCCCTCTCCCCAACCTCCAAGGGACTCCCGTCCCTCAAAGTTTTTGGGTCCATCCCCCAATTTTTTTTATACTTTTTTGAAGTTTATTTTTTTTAACATTATAATTTTATTTCAACTTTTTTTACACGTCTTAGAATGACATAAAACATACTTAAAGCATAACAAATTCACATTTAAGCTAGATTTCTTAACGTTTGTAGATATTATTGTCTGAAACCTGTGATTTGGGGTGCTTGGTTTACTATTTCGCACTTTTCTGACCTAGATTTCTTAGCCTGTCGTAGATGTGTGTTGTCTGTAATCTATGATTTGGAATTTTTGGTTTACTATTTTAGACTTTTCTTAGCTAGGTTTATTAACCTTTCGTAGGTGTGTGTTGCATGAAACTTATTATTTGGGATGTCTAGTTTGCTATTTTAGACTTTCCTGAGCTACATTTCTTAGCTTTTCGTAGGTGTACGTTGTCTGAAACCTATGATTTGGGATGCTTGGTTTACTATTTCGCACTTTTCTGAGTTAGGTTTCATAGCCATTCATAGGTGTATGTTGTATGAAATCCATGATTAACTTTAATATTTTTTTTTTTGGGGGGGGGGTTGGGGGATGATCCAAGGCCTCATTGAGTGCATTTGTGTATATTCTTTTAATAAAGTTGGGTCTTAGTTTTCGGAAATAAGAACACCCACGTTTAAAATACATGTGATTTTACTAATAACATTTGATTTTTTAATAAAGTTGGGTTTTAATTTCAAGAAATAAGAACACCCAAGTTTAAAATACATATGATTTTATTAATAATATTTGCTATTTTGAAAAAGTTGGGTTTTAGTTTTCGGAAATAAGAATGTCCATGTTTAAAATATATCTGGTTTTATTAATAATATTTAATTTTCTAATAAAGTAATTTAATTGTCGAAATCAACGATAAACAGTGGTTTTTTTTCTTCAGTATTGTTAAAGAATGATTAAAGATGATGACTGTGAAATTGATCGATAATAAAAATGTAGATGTCAAGAAGAGAATTGTAATAAAGAAATTCAGAACAATCCTTACACATCGTTACAAATCAAATAGTGAGACGATTATGGGTATGAGCCATCAAGGACCGTAAGCATCAATGAGGTGAAGTTTTATTTTTAAGATGAGTTTGAAAGAAAAAATAAATAGAGTTATTAATTTAAATAAAGGCAGATAGTTTGTCACTGTGCCAAAGAAGAAAGTTTATCGGAAGAGGAAGTCAGCGTAGGGATATTAAAAAATGGGGTGTCACCTACAGGGTTCAATATACGTTTCATCTTTTGAATCAGTTTCATCAAACAAATCATCATGTTCTCTCTCTCGATACGAATAACTGTTCAAGCGTAAATTTTCTGTAAACATAATTTGATTTTTGTCATGTTTTTTTTCGCTTTGTCGATGATTTTAATTTAATATAAACTTTCTAGTACCACTTCTTAGTAAGATTTGGGGGTTGAGTTGGGGTAGGATCCTCCCACAACAACTTATTGTTTACTGTTAAAGCACCGAAGACAGTGAAAATAAAATCTGTTGTTCGAATGGGTTAATGTGATTTTTGAATTGAGTATGCTAATGGTTATTGAATTTGTCATGTTTTTTTTCGCTTTCTCGATCATTTAAATTTAATATAAACTTTCTAGTACCACTTCATAGTAAGATTCAGGGGTTGAGTTGGAGTAAGATCCTCCCACACCGACTTATTACTTACTTTTGAAGTATCGAGAACAGTGAAAATAAAATCTGTTGTTCGAATGGGCTAATGGGGTGTTTGAATTGAGTTAGCTTATGGGTACGTTTTATCATAAAAATATATGAAAATGTTGAAGGAAAATGTATGAAAAGCATGCAAAAACATGATAATACTACTAGTAATCACAACTCACTCCGCTAATAAACCATCCTAGGTCAACAAAAGTACGTTTTATCAAGAAAATATTACAAAATTAATAGATTATAGTACGAATGACATGCGAAACCATGAATATAATACTACTACTAGCAACTCGCTGCAACACAAGGACACCTGAGACCAATACAGCTACGTTTTATCTGGAGATAATATCTGAAAATATTTAAGGTATAGTACAAATGGCTTGCAAAAAACATGAAAATAGGGGGGACAACGAAATGTCAGACAAATTTAGTAACTGAATTTAGTGATTTGATGAGTTTGGGCTTATAAATTATTTTCCCCTCCTGTAAATTTGGGGTAATGAGAGATTACGCTCTTTTTTAGGGGGTGTGGGGGATAATGAAATGTCGGAAAAATTTAGTAACTGTATTTAGCGCTTCGACCATGATTTATTTAATATAAACTTCCAAGTACCACTTCATAGTAAGTAAGATTCGGGGGTTGAGTTGGGGTGGGATCCTCACACACAAATAGGATAATTTGCTTGTGGGGGCAATACATTGATTTTTATCATGTTTTTTTCGTTTTGTCAATGATTTTAGTTTAATGTAAACTTTCAAGTACAATTTCTTAGTAAGATTCGGGGGCTGAGTTGGAGTAAGATCCTCCCACATTGACTTATTGTTTACTGTTAAAGCATCGAGGACAGTGAAAATAAAATCTGTTGTCCGAATGGGTTAATGTGATGTTTGAATCGAGTATGCTAATGAGTGCGTTTTATCATGAAAATATCTGAAAATGTTGAAGGTATAGTAAGAAAGGCTTGCAAAAACATGATAATGCTACTAGTACTAACAACTTACTGCGTTACTAAGCCATCTGAGGTAAAAAAAAGTACGTTTTATCAAGAAAATATTAGAAAATCTATAGATCTATAGATCAATGCAATGTATGAATGACATTGCAAAAACATGAAATACTACTACTAATTCTAGCAACTCGCTGTGACATAAGGACACCTGAAACCAATACAGCTACGTCTTATCAAGACAATATTGGAAAATGTTTAAGGTATAGTACAAATGGCTTGCGAAAACATGAAAATAGAACTAATATCAACAACTCACTATGACATAATTGACACCTGAGGTCAATACAGATACGTTTTGTCAAGAAAATATCTGAAAATGTTTAAGGTATAGTACAAATGGATTGCAATAAACATGAAAATAGGAATACTACTAATAACTCAGTGTGACATAAAGCCACCTGAGGTCAATACAGATAAGTTTCCCAATCAAATATTATTAATAAAATGACATGTATATTATCACAAAGTCTAAAATAGCAAACTAGACATCCCAAATCATAAGTTTCATGCAACACACATCTACGAAAGGTTAAGAAACCTAGCTACGAAAAATCTAAAATAGTAAAACAAACATACCAAACCATAGATTTCAGACAACACACATCTACGATAGGCCAAGAAACCTAGGTCAGAAAAATTCGAAATAGTAAACCAACCACCCCAAATCACAGGTTTCAGACAACACATTTATATAAGTTAAGAAATCTAGCTTAAATGTGAATTTTTTATACTTTAAGTATGTTTTATGTCATTCTAAGACGTATAAAAAAAGTTGAAATAAAATTATCATGTTAAAAAAATAAAAAAACATACACCTACGAAAGGTTAGGAAATCTAGCTCAAGAAAGTCTAAAATAGCAAACTAGACATCCCAAATCATAAGTTTCATGCAACACACACCTACGGAAGGTTAAGAAACCAAGGCCAAGAAACCTAGGTCAGAAAAGTGCGAAATAGTAAACCAACCCCCCCAAATCATAGGTTTCAGACAACACACATCTACAAACGTTAAGAAATCTAGCTTAAATGTGAATTTTTTATGCTTTAAGTATGTTTAATGTCATTCTAAGAAATGTAAAAAAAGTTGAAATAAAATTATCATGTTAAAAAAAATAAACTTCAAAAAAGTATAAAAAATGGGGTTATGGACCCAAAAACTTGGAGGAAGTGGAACCCCTTGGAGGTTGGAGAGAGGGGGACCTTGTAGGTTGAGGCCCTTGGTGGCTAGGGTCATTGGTGGTTGCGGTCCTTGATTGTTCAAATCCCTTACCATCTCACTAATCCCGTATTGTGTACTTGTCTATTATAGCGACCACAGCCGAGAAGTAAAGCTAGGTCAAGTCACATGTATCAAACTGTTTCACCCCAAATAATCTCCTAAAATGTCATTTAATCTCTGACGTTTCCTTTGTTCTAGCAGCTGTGCACAGATACATTTTAAATTCCCATGAAGCCTATTGATTTTTTTGTCATGAATTCTTACACAATCGAAGCTCTATAAGTTCAACGTAATTCATGTCTGTATCAATTGCACATCATCCTGCCTGGAATTTAATGATAATATGTTATCATGGAGTGTTCACGAGGTAAAATTGTGTCATAGCAGATAAAGAAGTTACGTAAAATTCAATGCTGAAATTCCAGGGAGTTTGGTGATGTAACCCACGGCAGTATTTCTAGCCCTGTGATTGGTTTAGAAATAGGCACGTGATCTTGTTCGCCCTGTTGTTCGCTCTGTGATGCAAGACCTCCCTCTACTTACAGAATAATTTCTGTTCGTTTTAAGTTTTAATGTCGCTCCTTACTTTCAGTTGAAAAAACTTTTTTTTTATTTAATTTCAGTAAAGCGCAAATGGTGTTACTTACTGTTTAATAGGTTAAATTACTTACTGTTAAATTACTGTTTTACTGTTTAATTGTGTTGCTTACTGTTTAATAAACTAAGTGCTTGTTAAACGGGTACCCCTAACCATGGCCGCCCAAAAAAGCAGCAGGAGGGGGTGTTAGACCCCTCCTGGCTGATTGATGCTGCCTTATTTTATATATTCGTTTTGAGATTTCTATTATATAGCATTCAATAAGACCCAATTAGACCAGGTAAGCCCCCCTAGAATTCAGCTTATAGGCGCTCATTCCCAAAACACTCCATAGACAATTTCTCTGGAAAACACCCAACAAATCCTCCTCCATCTTTTGGAGCGCTAACGCTCCAAGACCATACTTGACCACACTGTCATCACTATAGCTTTCATATTTTAATTTTGGTTTGCAGATTTATCTTCCTATTATCCCAAACTTTTTTCACTTGTGAAAAATCCCCCTGGGTCTTGATTATTTTACTTTTCACATCTTCACTACACCAACCGTTTTTACTTGTGAAAAATCCCCCTGGGTCTTGTATATTTTACTTTTCACATCTTCACTACACCCACCGTTTTTACTAATGCTACCTAGGTATGTAAAGCTGTCCACTTAATCGGTCTTCTCGATATCCAACATTACCTCTTCACATTTCCGTATTCCCAGTCTTAGCAACTTAACCTTAATTTTCAAACCCTCCTCCAAAAATTCCTCCATTCAAAACCTCAAAAAATTCATTCATTTTGCTAGCATTTTGATCTAGGATACTCAAATCATCAGCATAACCAGGGGTCGGATGCAACGATGTTCCCGAAAAAAGTGACTTTAATTATTTCACAACTAAAAAAAAGTGACAAAAAGTGACTAAAAAAGTGAAGAAGCATTCAGAGCACAGGCAGATGAACTATACAAGTCACTGACTTATGGTCATCACCATCCTCTAAAAGCCCGTGAGGTTATGGAAAAGAAGGCTGGAAGTCTTATTTTATCTTCAATTAATTTATTTGCTCATAAAAAAAGAGAACTTTAATGAAAGCACAACTTAGATTCAGGTATAAGGAACAAACAACCTTAGTAAACGAGAACTTTTGAATGTTTACGAACAGGAATAAACCGTACGATTGGCGTCCATGAGTAAGTGTAACAATTTACTGGTAAAATCACACTTAACGTGAATAGTTTTATCACTTCCTAGGTGATTTTGAAAGGCAATCGATCAGTTCTGATTTCCTCTTCAAAACAAATACCTACACAGATTCAGCATTATCTGGCCTTTCCCTTTCCCTTTCGTCGGAACGAGCTTTTAGTGCTGCTTCCAGCATGGTCTAGGCCTGACCAATGTTCAAAAACTCCTTCTCTTCTACTGCTTTCTTCATACGTTCTCCTGCTTCTTTCAGAAGTGTATCACCGATTTATTTCTTCTGTTTAGCCATCTCTTTTTTTTATAAAATGTCTGACTCTAGCTCCCCTATTTTCTGCTTCCTCTGGACCAGGTCCGGAACTGGCAATTTAGCATCTTTCTTTTCAGCTTCAAGCTTTTCTTTTTCCAATTCATCCTGTTTTTGTCCAATAAATTAAAATCCATAGCTAATTCTAGCTGATCTGGCCAAACAAAGCAGCTTCTTTGGGATAGCCACAAGGTAGAGTTTTTTTTTCATAGTTGTGCAGAGCATCAGCAACAAAATTTTTATAGCGTTTAGGGCCCGCTCCTGTGTACGGGCTTGCATGCTAGTCATCAACCTAGCTGAACGAGAAAATCATCGCTCCACGTCTGCGCTTCCATGGCAGAACGAAAGAGCTGCTCTAACTACTTGACCCAAGGCCTGATATTTCCCATCACCTCCTGGTGTCTTCAGTTCGAGGTTCTTTTGCCATTACCTTCCGATTCCTGTACTGTTCGCGGGCTGGTAACACAGGGTCCGACTGTAATAATAACCCTTCTTCCTGAACTTTTTCTATGTTCGTCTCAACAGGAAGTTCTCTTAGAAGTTCATCCCACGGAAGTTCTCTTGCGATATAGAGAACATCACTGCAACCCATCGGCTGGGAATGTGGCTTGGGAAGGCTAAGGCAGCCAAGGCTTTGGAAAAACTCGTTGTTCACAGGGCATTTTGCCAACAAATACTGTAAAGCAGCTTTGACGTGCTTCCTAACCCCTAGGAACCCCTATCTTTCTGAGTCACTTTCGAAGAAGCAAGAGCTGCCAGGATCCGATCATTGCACAAAGGTTGCTCTAGATATACTTCCGCAGTACTGTCTATATTATCCAACCCCACTGCCCGGTGATTGTTGACACAATCGGAACGTGCAATCTGTTCAAAAAGAACTGTACATAATCGACGCGGTGGCCGGCGTTCTACCCTCCCGACGATTACCTCCCCCCCCCCGGTGGAAAATACCCCCCTGTGGAAAATAAGGTTTTCCAAATTTGAGAATTTTGTTTGAGTTTTGTTTTATTTTCCGTAAGGAGAATGAATTTTGTTACTTATGTATCATACGTAACTCACTCAAGTTTACGCTGTGTAAAACTTGAGAACAAACCGGTTTCTTTGTTAGTTTCTTTCAGCCTCGCGCGAGACAAGATAAAGACAAGTGACAGAATAGAGGGGAAATATATAATTTGGGCTATATATTTGCACATAAACGTGGGGGGGGGGGTAAAGTATTTGGACAGTTTGAAGTCAGAAAACAATTCTTACTTCATAATATGGAGAATAATTGTACCTAACACATTTTGCATGCAGACCAATATCTGTAAGTATTAAAAAAAAACAAGTATTTAAAAAAAAACACTGCCGAAGCCTAAAACCTACTGCGTCATTGGCGCCTTACTGAAAATTATATGAGTCTTGAACAGTCTTGGAAAGTATAAACAAAATCAAATTGAATATTAGATATATAATGATATTAATTGTTTAAAGATCCATCAGTTCAAGATTTTTTTTTCACTGTAATTTATATTTTCATTTTCAATGCTGTAAGAACTGGAAAAGAATAAATTTGTAATATAAGAGAAATTCGTTTTCAGTGAAGCGCCAATGACGCAGAAGGCTTTAGATTTTTGCAGATAAAGAAGGGGGCAGTATCCAAATTTTGTTTGTAGTGAAACTATATTTGTCTTGACCAATCTTGGAAAGAACTAATAAATTAAACTGAATATTTGATGTAACTGCTGAAAGCTCATCAGTTCAAAATTTTTCTGTAATTTTAATATTTATTTTCAATATTAAGTACAAAAGAAAAGATTTGTAACATAATTCGCTTTCAATAAAGCGCCAATGACGCAGTAGGTTTTAGGCTTCTGCAGTGAGGCGATACCCAAACTCTTGTTTGTAGTTATTTTTATTCAATTCAAACTTGATTTGCATATTCAATATAAGTTACACTCGTTTTAAGATTTATTTATTCATTTACATTAATATATATTGTATGTTTGTTCGCATTGATTGTTTATTTAATTTCTGTTCGTTCTAACTTTCATTTATACTTTAATAGCAAACTATTTTTTTTCGTTTTAAGCTTGACTTTCATATTCAATCTAAGTATTACTCGCTTTAAAATATATTTATTCATTTATATTATTACTTGTTGTATGTTTTTTGCTATGATTGTTTATTTAATTTCTGTTCGTTTTGGGTTTCATTTATTCTTTAATAGTAATTTCTGGTCGTTTTGAGTTTAAATTTTAAAAGGTATTCATATCTGCTGAGCTTAAGTTTAAAATGGCCTTTACTTTTCTTTCAAAAACTTTTTTTTCAGAAAGTGTTTTTTAATTACTTTTTGTTAATTTTTTATTGCGAAAAGTTTCAAGTTTTTATTGCATGGGGGGGGGATGCTTACTGTCCGATTATTCATAACTTTAATAAACGGATCTAGAACTTTCAATTTAAATTGAATGTGGCTTTTTTCAAAGTCTATACGATTACCTCTTTGATAAAAACCTTATATATGAACAATAGACAGCTTACACAACTTGTGGACAGCGATTAGCAACACTGAATGGATTGAAATAACAGCTCCAATAAGGGTGTTTTGACCATTTCACTTGCTGACACAAAGGGATCACGACTGTTTGGAATTGACCTTAATAGGATTTTGTGTGCCAAAGAAATTTTGCATCCTTCACAGAATATTTATTTTAATCTTATAATTGGATAATTATAATTGATATACTGTTTGTTCTTCTCATACAAAACTTTATCTTATCAAACTCTCTAGGGTGGGAGCGGCATAGATTGCTGAAGGAAGAAAACTTTAGCGTAGATAGTGGGAGAGGGAGAGGTGGAGGTTGGAGACTCATCCAATACGGGCGAAACTTCACTTACCTCCTCCGTTCCCGATTTAGGAGATTAGACAGACTCATTGGGCTGTAGAATGTTGGACCGTTTGATTGTGGAAGACGTTAAAATACTCAAAAATACTTTATATTTTCAGTTATTACAGGATTGATTTCATAGATTGTGAAATGGTGAGCCCCCTGGCCCATCATTTGGGTGAGCCTTAACTCATAATATGCAATTTTGATTAATTGTTCCGTGTTATGTGCATATATTATTCTATATATGTTATTTTGAGTGATACTCTTATCGCATTGCGTTCATTTTTAAGGCTTGAGGTAAAAACTGAAACCTTAGCAGAGATAGTGGTGGGGGAAGTCTCCCCCCTCACATGCATAATTGAGCAGCCACAGAGAAAATAAAACAAAGGAAGTTAGTCTGTATTTTGAAAATGTCTTTTTTCAAAAGACACGAACAAAATCGTCTAAAGGAACCTGGAGTGCTATCTATGACATTTCCGTTGATTCTTTATTCCCCTTACTTTCAGATGTAAAATTTAGAATATTATCAAATGGGTTTAGTCGTCCCCTCCCTGAATAATTCATATTTGGAAAACCCACCCCTGGGAAATTCCTCCCCCCTAATAGAACATTTTCTTTTCCTGCTGATAATTCCCCCGCGTTAAATTCCACCCAGCAGAAATTTCCCAGCCGTGGAATATGCTCCCCAAACGTATTCCCCTCAAATAATTTTGGATATTCATAAAAATGGAAGCTGAAATATCTACTCAACTTTTTAGGTCGGAAGCAATGCTACATCGTTTCCTAAGTAAAGAGCCATAGGGGTTCAATGAATTAATACTTATTTATTTTTCCAGGGGTACTTTGTGTGGAAGAGGTGGTCGCATAAACATTGGAACGGGGTTCACTGAATTACAAATTAAAATTTATAAATTTATAGTGTCCTTACACCAGGGGCGGATCCAGGATCTTTTAGGGGGGGGGGGCGCAAAATAGGTTGATCTGATAAACTTGCGCTAAGGACAAGTTTAATAGAAGCAATATTGAGTTGATTAAGTAAATTATGTTACTTTAGACTACGTTAGGGGGGGGGGGTGCCCCCTTGCCCCTCCCCTGGATCCGCCAATGCCTTTCATTTTCTGTTTCTTTCCTTGTTAGGGAGGAGAGCAGATGCCTAATAGGTGTTTTTGTTAATACTAAAACATTTTAACTATCATTGAGTCTTCAGGTATAAACAGAATTAGTTCAAAGGGATGGGTGGGGAAAAAGGGCGTGGGGGGGTATTTGCCCTTCGATCGATTTTGACTCGTAAGAGCAGGACTAAAAATTCTAATTTCCAATTAAATGATCCCTCTCTGAAGTTTTTACGAGAATCCCTTCCTGCCCCCGGGCCCTGGGGGGTTTTGTCGACGCCAGAGTTTTGTTACTTAACCTTTCAACTATTTTTAACAAATTTGTTATCTTTTGCATTTAGGGGGTGGAGGAGGGGGGGGGGCTAGTTGCCCTCCAATCTCTTTTGACTCTTAAAAAGTGAACAAGAACTTTCAATTTCCAATCAAATGACCCTTCTCTAAAGTTTATAAGAGTATCCCTTCCATAAGAAATAATATGAAGGATTCGGAGAATCCTTAAATTACAACCCTTGCCCTGAGGGCTGTTGGGGAGTTGTCATCCTCAAAGACCTAACTTCCAGACCTTAAAACTACGTTTAATAAACTGGCTGTCTCAAAATTTTGATTTGATGTGTTTGGGAAAAAGGTGGGCGTTAGAGGGGGGTTAGTTGCCCTCCAATCACTTTCGACTATTAAAAAGGGCACTAGCCCTTTGAATTTCCAATCGAATGAGCCTTTTTGAAGTTTCTAAGACACCCCCTTCTATAAAAAACTTATATGACCCCAGGGAATAACTTAAAACCCTTGCCTTGAGGGCTGTGGGGGAGTGTCCTCCTAAAAAAAATAATTTCTATCTGAAAATCAACTACGTTGAACAAAATGGCCATCTCAAAGTTTTGATTGGATGTGTTTGGGGTAATGATGGGCGTGAGGGGGGGGGGCATGTTGCCCTCCAATCACTTTCGACTATTAAAAACGGCACTAGCCCTTTGAATTTCCAATCGAATGAGCCTTTTTTGAAGTTTCTACGACAACCCCTTCTACAAAAACCTTATATGCCCCCAGGGCATAACTTAAAACCCTTGCCCTAAGGGTTTTGGGTGAGTGTCCTCCTCAAAAACATATTTTCGATGTGAAAATCAACTACGCTGAACAAAATGGCTATCACAAAATTTTGATTGGATGTGTTTGGGGGAATGATGGGCGTGGGGGGGGGGGCTAGTTGCCTTCCAATCCCTTTCGACTATTAAAAAGGGCACTAGCCCTTTGAATTTCCAATCAAATGAGCCTTTTTTGAAATTTCTACAACAACGCCTACTACAAAAACCTTAAATACCCACAGGGCATAACTTGAAACCCTTGCCCTGAAGGCTATGGGGGAGTGTTCTCCTCAAAAACATATTTTCCATCTGAAAATCAACTATGCTCAACAAAATGGCTATCTCAAAATTTTGATTAGATGTGTTTGGGGAATGATGGGCGTGGGGGGGGGGGGGCTAGTTGCCCTCCAATCACTTTCGACCATAAAAAAGGGCACCATCCCTTTAATTTCCAATCGAATGAGCCTTTTTTGAAGTTTCTACGACAACGCCTTCTATAAAAAACCTTATATACCCCCAGGTCATAACTTAAAACCCTTGCCCTGAGGGTTGTGGTGGAGTATCCTCCTCAAAAACATATTTTCTATCTGGAAATCAACTACGCTGAACAAAATGGCTATCTCAAAATTTTGATAATTTCAAATCGAATGAGCCTGTTTTGAAGTTTGTACGACAACACCTTATATAATAACCTTATATGACACCCGGGGCATAACTTATAATCCTTGCCCTGAGGGCTGTGGGGGAGTGTCTTCCTCAAAAATATGTTTTCTTTCTGGAAATCAACTACGCTGAACAAAATGGTTATCTGACAATTTTGATTGAACGTGTGTGGGGAAATGATGGGCGTGGGGGGGGGGCTAGTTGCCCTCCAATCATTTTCGACTACTGAAAAGGGCACTAGAACTCTCGATTTCCAATCGAATGATTCCCCTTTGAAGTTTCTACGACGACCCCTTCCATATGAAGTGCCTCTGGGGGAAAAAATAATAATAATAAAACATTGGAGCCGTATGGCCTTTACTATAGGCTACGCTACAGCGTTGCCTCTGATCTTGCGCTTTACGTTAAAGTTTTTTTTATATGGAATTTTAAAACAAAGTTTATTGTTCTAATTAAACATTTCAGAAGTTAAAGAATGGAATCGTTCTTAAAGATTTAGGAAAAAAGTCAAAACTTTAGCGTAAAGAGCAAGGTCTGGTGGAAGGGGAAACTCCTTTCATATAAGTAATAATTTCTGTTCGTTTTAAGTTTTGCTGTTTCTCCTTACTCCAGTTGAAAAAACTTGTACTTTAAAATTTAATTTCAGATCGTTTTAAAATAATAATATCGGGAAATCCGGCTCTCTTTCCATGAAAAATTCCGGTACTTGTGTATATACGCCCCTCACTTAAATTTCCAATGTGTAAATCTCGAGAACTAACAGGTTTCTTCATTAGTTTCTCAGTTACTTTAGAAACGTATTTGGGCTATATATTTCCACATTAGGGGGGGGGGGTAAAGTAAAGCGGGTCTGCATGCAAAATGTATTAGGTACAATTATTCTGCATATTATGAAGTAAGAGCTGTTTTCTGACTTCGAATTTCAGCTTTCATTGTTGTCTTTGTTACCCAACTGACAATTATCAGATACTTCGAATTTGAAATTAAGCTCTGTTTTTGCACGGATTCCAGAAAATATTCAATCAGAGCAGGTGATTGCTTTGTTAAGCGGTCTGCAAATTCTCCTATAGTAAGCCATCTAGTGGTGACATGCTTTACGAGCTCATGTAACGGGGCCTTAACTTTTAGCTTAGACTGGCTAAAATCACCACAACGAGCAGACCATCTGCTGAAGAAATGGTAAACAGTAATTATCGAATCAGAACATTCCTCTCCGAGTTCCCGTAGTCCTTTTTGGAATGCATTATGCGCTGCGTTGATGTTACTGGTACCAATATTAAAAAAACCTTTTGAATACCACTTTTCCTTTTCCAAGTCCACAATTGACCAAACTTTCTGGTCAAAAGCTGGACCATCGGTCGCAAGCATCAATAGTCTCTCAAATGGAAGTCCCTCAAATTCTATACACTGAGCAAGCTTCTTTCTCAGATCCTCACGAGTAGCAAGTCCCAAATAAGATGTTTCAAGATGCCGAGTAATAATATGTGTTCAAACATCAACAACAAGAAGAACAATAGGGAATTCTTTTCGCATGATACTGGAATTCCATATTTGAATGAATATTTCGGCTGTATGTCCAAGGCTCGTCCTCAGCAAAACATAAATATATCAAAGAAAAATCATTATAAATAAAATGAAAATTTTAGTTTAAATTTTGGAAGGAGCGAAAACTCGAAGGAGCAAAAACTAAAATAGAATTCCCTATTGTTGTTGATCTTTATGCTGGAAAGGTAGTGTGGTCTTCGTCGCTATTTATAACTAGTTTTTGCTCCTTCGACCAGTACCGGACTCTTATTTGGAGCTCTTTCACCCCAGCATTGTTTGTAGCTTCATCAAATTCCAGTACAAAGTCAGTCATCTTTATGTCTTCAACTACAATTTCCCTAAAATAAGGATAAATTGCATCTGTCAACGAGTAGGTAATTTTTTGGCATTTAACAAGAAGCTTTCCGGGACAGCACCCGGAAACATAGTTCAAAAGACATCGACAACATCACACGAAGAAGCTCTAAAAGAACTGCCTATGATCTTCGAGACCCATATCATTTGTCTTTGAAGCCGCATCTCTCTCGCAAAACATCTCAAGCTTCTTTTCTGGCACTGCATTTTCAACTTGTGACTTTTTTTCGGTTGAAGTTGATCCAGTGAGTCTGAGTTGACGTGGGTTTAGCACACTAGACGCCTTCATCTTGTGTTCTGTTTTGGCGGCATGTTGAAGAAGAGCTTGAAACACTTTTGGCAGCTGAATGTCTTTTTGCATATTTTGCAGTAAAATGAACTGTCACCATCACCACTGTTGGCACACCACTCTTGGACTATACTTCCAGTCCCGTCTTCCCTACCAAACCAGTTTTCCGAAAATTTCGTCTTAGCCATCGCTCAAAGTGACTTGAAAAAAGAACAGGTGTTAGAATGGATTTCGAAAGCTTTGTCGCCAACGTATATTTATGCAAACAAGTATAAGCTCGTAAAGCCAATGAAAGACCCTTATTCTTTCTTACATTATGACGTCCCTTAACTTTAAGCTCATTATTTCTATCCTCTATGGGAATCAGACAAACTCAAAAAGAGAAACAAATACCGGAAACATAACTTAAGAATCTGGGCCAAATGCCCATCTTCTAAGCAGCCAATTTGGATCGATGCTCAGTGAACGGAGGTCTATGAGCAGCTATGGGAGGATTATTTAGGAAGAGTGAACTTACATTTTTAGGAAATTGAATGTCCAACCTTCTGTTAGTTCACGAAATTGCTGAAAAATATGAAGCTCAAAACATGAACAAAAAAGTGACTTTAGCGACAATTCAATGAAAAAGTGACAAAAAGTCAATGGATCCCCCATAATCAAAGTCTAGGAGAGCTTTACTTCCCCATTTGATCCCACAGCCTTTTCTATGCTTATAATAGGCAGCGCGATAGCGCTGCCTAAGTAAAGAACTATGTTGGCACATGTGTTATTTTGTTTTCCATACCCGGGCACTTCGTATCGAAGGAGTTGTCGTAGAAACATCGAAAAGAGCTCATTCGATTGGATATTGGAGTGGCTAGTGCCCTTTTTAATAGTCGAAAGTGATTGGAGGGCAACTAGCCCCCCCCCCACTCCCGTAATTCCCCCAAACACATCCAATTAAAATTTTGAGAAAGCCATTTTGTTCAGCGTAGTTGATTTCCAGATAGAAAATATGTTTTTGAGGAGTACACTCCCCCACAACCCTCGGAGCAAGGGTTTTAAGTTATGCCTTAAGGGCATATAAGAACAATGTTGGCACAATGTATCATTTATTTTTTTTGTTTTCCTTTAGAGCAGGGCACTTGATATGGAAAGAGTCGTCGTAGAAACTTCAAAAGGGGTTCATTCGATTGGAAATCGGGAGTTCTAGTGCCCTTTTTAATAGTCGAAAGTGATTGGAGGGCAACTAGCCCCCCCCCCCCAACGCATCCAATAAAAATTTTGTGATAGCCACTTTGTTCAGCGTAGTTGATGTCCAGAAATAAAATATGTTTTTGAGGAGGACAGTCCCCCCCAACCCTTAGGGCAAGGGTTTTAAGTTATGCCCTGGGGGCATATAAGGTTTTTATAGAAGGCGTTGTTGTAGAAACTTCAAAAAAGGCTAATTCGATTTGAAATTCAAAGGGCTAATTGCCTTTATAATATTCGAAAGTGATTAGAGAGCAACTAGCCCCCCCCCACGCCCGTTATTTCCTTAAGCACATTCAATCAGAATTTTGAGGTGTCCTTTTTTTTTAGCGTAGTTGATTTCCAGATAAAAAATATGTTTTTGAAGAGGACACTCCCCCACAGCCCTCAGGGCAAGGGTTTTAAGTTCTGTCCTGGGGGCATATAAGGTTTTTATAGAAGGCGTTGTCGTAAAAACTTCAAAAAAAGCCCACTCGATTGGAAATTCAAAGGGCTAGTGCCCTTCTTAATAGTCGAAAGTGATTTGAGGGCAACTAGCCCCCTCCCCCCTCCACGCCCATCATTTCCCCAAACACCTCCACTCAAATTTTTGATATAGCCATTTTTTTCAGCGCAGTTGATTTCCAGATAGAAAATATATTTTTGAGGAGGATACTCCCCCATAACCCTCAGGGCAAGGGTTATAAGTTATGCCCTGGGGGCATATAAGGTTTTTATTGAAATCTTTGTCGTAAAAACTTGAAAAAGGGCTCATTCGATTTGAAATCCAAAGGGCTAGTACCCTTTTAATAGTTAAAAGCGATTGGAGGGCAAATAACCCCCCTTTCACGCCCAACGTTTCCCCTAACACATCCGATCAAAATTTTTAGATAGCCATTTTATTCAAAGTAGTTGAAAGTATTGGAAATTAGGTCTTTAAGGATGACGACTCCTCCCCCCACAGCCATCAGGGCAAGTTTTGTAAGTTATGCCCTGGGGGCATATAAAGTTTTTATTGAAAGCGTTGTCGTAGAAACTTCAAAAGGGCTCATTCAATTGGAAATTGAAAGGGATAGTGCCTTTTTTTTAATACTTGAAAGTGATTGGATAGCGACTAACGCTCCTCTCACGCCCCCCATTTTCCCAAAAATATGCAATCAAAATTTTGAGATATCTATTTTGTTCAACGTAGTTGAAAGATCTGGAAATTAGGTCTTTTAAGATGATAGCCCTCTCAGAGCCCTCAGTGCGAGGGTTGTAAGTTAAGCCCTGGGGGCATATACAGTTTTTATTGAAAGCGTTGTCGTAGAAACTTAAAAAGGGCTCATTCAATTGGAAATTGAAAGGGCTAGTGCCTTTTTTAATAGTTGAAAGTGATTGGATAGCGACTAACGCCCCTCTCACGCCCATCATTTTCCAAAACACATCCAATCAAAATTTTGAGATATCGGTTCTGTTCAACGTAGTTGAACGTTCTGGAAATTAGTTCTTTTAGGATGGTAACCCCCTCAGAGTCCTCAGTGCAAGGGTTGTAAGTTATGCCCTGGGGGCATGTAAGGTTTATAGAGAAAGTTGTTGTATAATTCATAGGCAGCGCGATAGCGCTGCCTAAGTAAAGAACGGGGACACTCGAGAACGAGACAAGAAACGGGGACTAAGTAAAGAGGAGGCCATTCCCCCAAAACCCTGAGGGCAAGAGTTTTAAGTTATGCCCTGGGGGCATATAAGAAAGATGTTGGCACAATGTATAATTTTTTTTTCCTTTAGAGCAGGGCACTTCGTATCGAAGAAGTTGTCGTAGAAAGGTCTCATTCAATTAGAAACTGGAGTGGCCTGTGCCCTTTTTAATAGTCGGAAGTCATTAGAAGGCGACTAACACCCCTTCCACGCCCACCATTTCCCGAAACACATCTAATTAAAATTTTGAGATAGCCATTTTGTTCAGCGTAGTTGATTTACAGATAGATATTATATTTTCGAGGAGGACAGTCCCCCACAGCCCTTAGGGCAAGGGTTGTAAGTTATGCCCTGGGGGCATATAAGGTTTTTTATAAAAGGCGTTGTCGTAGAAACTTCAAAAAAAGGCTCATTCGATTGAAAATTCAAAGGCTAGTGCCCTTTTTAATTGTCGACAGTGATTAGAGGGCAACTAACCCGCCTCTCACGTCCACCTTTTCCCCAAACACATCTAATTAAAACTTTGAGATAGCCATTTTATTCAACGTAGTTTTAAGTTCTGGAAATTAGGTCTTAGAGGATGACAAACCCCCCACAGCCCTCAGGGCAAGGGTTGTAAATTATTCTCAGGGGTATATGAGGTTTTTATATAACGCGTTGTCGTAGAAACTTCAAAAAGGGCTCATTCGATTGGAAATTGAAATGGCTAGTGCCCTTTTTAATAGTAGAAAGTGATTGGAAAGCAACTAAAACCCCTTCCACGCCCACCCTTTCCCCAAACATATCCAATAAAGATTTTGACATTGTCATTTTGTCCCGAAATCTTTGTCGTAGAAACTTGAAAAAGGGCTCATTCGATTTGAAATTCAAAGAGCTAGTACCCTTTTTAATAGTCAAAAGCAATTTGAGGTCTTTAATTAGGTCTTTAAGGATGACCTTAAATGCCCTGGGGGCATATAAGGTTGATATAGAAAGTTGTTGTATAAATCATAGGCAGCGCGATCGCGCTGCCTAAGTAAAGAAAGGGGACACTCGAGAACGAGACAAGAAACGGGGACTAAGTAAAGAGGAGGCCACTCCCCCACAACCCTCAGGGCAAGAGTTTTAAGTTATGCCCTGGGGGAATATAAGAACGATGTTGGCACAATGTATTTTTTATTAATTTTTTCCTTTAGAGCAGGGCATTTGGTATCGAAGAAGTTGTTGTAGAAAGGGCTCATTCAATTAGAGTGACTTGTGCCCTTTTTAATAGTCGAAAGTGATTGGAAGACGAATAACACCCCTTCCTCGCCCATCATTTCCTGAAACACATCCAATCAAAATTTTGAGATGGCCATTTTGTTCAGCGTAGTTGATTTCCACATAGAAATTATGTTTTTGAGGTAGCTTGAGGTAAAGATTTTGAGATAGCCATTTTGTTCCGAGCAGTTCAAAGTTCAGGAAATTATACCCTTGAGCAGGACACTTCTCCCACAGTCTTCAGGGCAAGGGTTATAAGTTATGCCTTGGGGCATATAAGGCTTTTATTGAAATCTTTGTCGTAAAAACTTGAAAAAGGGCTCATTCGATTGGAAATTCAAAGGGCTGGTGCCCTTTTTAATAGTCGAGGTGATTTGAGGGGAACTAACCCCCTCTCACGCCCATCTTTTCCCCAAACACATCCAATCAATATTTTAGATGGATCTTTTATTCAACATTGTTAGAAGTTTCGAATATTATATATTTCAGGATAACAACCCCTCCCCCCCACTGCCCTTATGGCCCGGGTTGTAAAATATATCTTGGAGGCGAAGAAGGTTTATATTGATAGTATTGTCGTAAGAACTTCAAAAGGATTCATTCAATCGGTAATTCAAAGGGCTAGTGCCTTTTTTAATAGTAGAAAGTGATTGGAGAGCGACTAACGCCCCTCTCACGCTCACCATTTTCCCAAACACATCCAATCAAAATTTGATTTATACATCCAAGTATAAATCATAGGCAGCGCGATCGCGCTGCCTATGTAAAGAACGGGGACACTCGAGAACGAGACAAGAAACGGGGACTAAGTAAAGAGGAGGACACTCCCCCACAACCCAGACAACCACAACCCCACAACCCACAAGTTATGCCCTGGGGGCACATAAGAACGATGTTGGCACAATGTATTATTTATTAATTTTTTCCTTTAGAGCAGGGCA
This sequence comes from Artemia sp. Qi Xiang Cuo, assembly GCF_049724085.1. Classification (NCBI taxonomy): domain Eukaryota; kingdom Metazoa; phylum Arthropoda; class Branchiopoda; order Anostraca; family Artemiidae; genus Artemia; species Artemia sp. Qi Xiang Cuo. The sequence goes on from NC_142806.1 coordinate 47,445,729, forward strand.
CTTCGTATCAAAGAAGTTGTCGCAGAAACGGCTCATTCATTTGGAAGTTCGAATGGCTTTTGCCCTTTTTAATAGTCAAGAGGGATTACAAGACAACTTAGACCAATTCCTAGCCCACCATTTTCCAAAACCTATTAAACAAAAATTTAGAGACCACACCTCTGTTCAGTGTCGTTGATTATCCGACAGAACTGATGTCTTTGAGAAGGACACTCCCCCAAAATCCTCAGGGCAAGGTCTGAAAGTTGTTCTTTGGGGGCATATAAGGTTTTTTTTATAGAAGGCTTTGTCGTAGAAACTTCAAAAAAGGCTCATTCGATTGGAAATTCAAAGTGATAGTGCTAGGGAAATTAAAAGCCTTTCCAATAGTCGAAAGTGATTAGAGGGCAACTAACCCGCCTCTCATGTCCACCTTTTCCCCAAACACATCTAATCAAAACTTTGAGATAGCCATTTTATTCAACGTAGTTTTAAGTTCTGGAAATTAGATCTTTGAGGATGACAACGCCCCCACAGCCCTCAGGGCAAGGGTTGTAAATTATGCCCAGGGGGCATATAAGGTTTTTATATAACGCGTTGTCGTAGAAACTTCAAAAAGGGCTCATTCAATTGGAAATTGAAATGGCTAGTGCCCTTTTAATAGTTCAAAGTGATTGGAAAGCAGCTAACACCCCTTCCACGCCCACCATTTCCCCAAACACATCTAATAAAGATTTTGAGATAGCCAGAACAAAATTTGCACTTTAGTGAAAAAAATACAAATGAATGTGCATTGTCAGTTTAATATACATATACTGATATTTAGTAATCAAAATGTTAATATTATTTGATTTATTAAAGTTATAAAAGTAAAACATTTAAATTTTTTCTGTAAAGTGCAAATTTTTTTCTGGCCTTGGGAAGGCATAGGGGTTTTGCGTCCAAATTATGTTAATATCTGCTCTTTTGGAGTTTGACCCGGTCATTTATTATAATATCTGATCGTTGTGGGCTTCATTTATTTATCGATACTGATTTCTGGTAGATCCCCACTTGGTAGATTATTTGATTTTATTTTTGCTCATTTTTTGTTTAATGGAGTTCTTTACTTTTCTTTGAAAAACTTATTTTGTGGAAAAAGTTTTTCTAATTACTTAAGACAAAGTCCATCAAAATGATCCATAATAATGTTCTTGTCCATAGCGTTTCGGTCCAAGTTGCCGGATAAGCATTTGTTGGTCTTTCACACATTACATCCGGGGAAGTTAGTGTTGCGCTAATAAGTCAGACAAGTCATGCTTGACCGCACTACTAGTCAAACTTTCATTGAAGCCTGGCTGCTAAAATATATCCTATGCTCAAAGGCTGTTAACTTTAAAAAATCTAATGAATAAAGGAGTCAGCCTACGCTAATTCTGCTGACTTTACTCTCATCTATTCCGTTTCTATTTTAATTCTAAATTTCTTTCCCCAACCCAAAGGTTTGTGTCAGCAAAACCTACTCTGTCAAAGATTGTTGGAACGTCATATGCCTGGGGCAAAATATAGTCCAACTTTTGGATAAAATCAAAATTACACACGACTACCGGATCTATTATGTGTCCCGTTCATAATTTGTCAGGTTGAACCTCGCTCAACTAGCAAATTTGTTAAATTTGTTCTTCAAAAGCTAGGGGGGCGAAAAAAAATCTAAGGGAAAATGACCTCTATCCGTCTCAAGCGACGTCACAGACTAAACAAAAAAAAAAATGCGACAAAATTAGGAAAAGAAAAGCTGTCTACAGTTGCATTACTTAAAATAGCAATTATTTGAATGTTTGACATTTTTCTGTGCATTTTATTCAAGTTATGTTTGTTTCTGATCTTCTGTCCTTATAAACGACATTATTTATCGATTTCTATTATTTTTTCGGTGGTAAAAGATTGCTTATGCCCATAGGCCGCTATCCCTACCTAATTGAAAGTTTGCTGTGTTCGGAAGGGTTTCCAGTAAATCTTTAATTCTATATCCCGAGTTAACTCGTGGCTACCGAAAGAGCCAAGAGCTAGGAGAAAAGCTACTCCAATTTGAAGTTAGAACGCTCTGATCTTTTCAAATTTTTCATAGCTTGCGGCAGGGGGAGTATTTGATGAACTTGCAACTCCTTAAAAACAAATTCATGTGGACAAGCCCGATCCACATGCCAAGGCTAGGCTTCTGGAATGGTTAAGATTTAGTCGATACTATTCTAAATTCAGACGGGAGCGCTATGCATACTTTCAGATTTGCATGGTTAGATTCACAGGCGACAAAAAAGCCCCTTCCGTATTGCAAAAAAAGAAAAGATTAGAGACAAGAGAAATGAATGAAAGGAGTGTTAATATACCAATTTTGCTCCAGGTGTCAGGTTGCCTTGGAAGTACCTACTATAATTACTATTAATACTATATCAATTAAACTTATTGTCTTTAATGTTATATTAAACTTATTTATTGTCTTTAATATCCAGGCACAAAACCCTACGTCTCATCAAGGCCGTTTTCAAGGGGGAAGGGGGGGGGTAGGAGGTTTGACCCCCCCCCCCGAATTTTTGTTGGATTCGTAAAAACGCAACTAAAATGCGTATAAACAAATATTTTGATGCGTTTTTCATTTTTTGCAACCCCCCTCCCCCTCCGGACACAAATCCTGGATACGGCATTGCTTCTAATACAACCCAGGAGATTTTGAAATACGTAGACACTCAAGATAAATTTTTTGTTTGACTTCAAAAGTTTTTATAAACCTTTTTCTGATAGTAATAACAAAACAAAGACGTTCGCTAGAGTGGAAAGTAAAGAATTAAGACGACTATAACAGGTCTGAAAATTTAATTAGGATTTAAAAAAAGCTGTAAATAAATAGAAACACACCAACTCAAGGAATAGGACATATACAGTTCCAGTCAGTAGCGGTTTCAAGCCTCATAATCTGGGGAGGGGGCAAGATACCTTAATAAAAATGTAAACATATATAAAATAAAAGGAATCTAATGTGGAATGTCAGAATTCTGGGAGGGGGACAGCTCCCCCCCGCCCAGACCTAGAACCGCTACTGGTTTCAGTGAACTACAGATGCAGAAAAAAAAGAAAACATAGAACCACTGGGTCTTTATATAGAAAACTCGAGCTGTTCAAGGGCCAAATAAGCCAAGTCTAAGAAATAAATAACGCTGAAATTTAAAAAAAAAGGACGAATTACAGTTTTTAATTTGAATGTATAGTTCTTCAGGAGAAAAAATATTCAGGATTTTTTGGCGTTATATTGTGGTATGGTCTTGCTAACATTATAACAAAAACAATAATTTCAGTAGCAAAAGTGCTCGCTCAGCTTTTGACATTAATCTTTATTTGCAAACGATACTCTCACAAACACTAAAAGTGTAGAGTCGACGAAATGTTTAGGCGCTAAAATCCTACGAACTTTGAAATGTGAACTTCCCAATTTTGTATCCCAGTGTAAAAAAGCTAGAAAAATTAAAGGCACTACTACTACTACTAGCGACTCACTGCAGCACCAAGCTACCTGAGGCCAACACAGCTAGGCACGCTCCTCCTCCATCTCAACATATTCAAAGTCTCCTTCTTCATAACCCCCCAAGAAATTCCCATTTCCCTTCTTTACTTACGACATCCTCCAAATCTTTACTTACGACATCCTCCCACCCTCTTTGGGGACGACCAGCTAATTCGGCACTGCAGCTAAAAATCCTAAATCCTGAACAGAGATCTTCATTTTTTACTCATTGATAGATATATACCTTGAAAATAGATCTTAACAAATTAAACATTAAGTGCTACTTAATATAATATTTAATAGAATAATAATTTATACATATTGAATATAGATTTAAATATACCTTAAATATATCTAATCAAACCGGTAAACTAAAAGAAAGGATTTCTAGTCCTACTCAGGTCCCCAGCACTTTGAATCTTATAGCACCATCTTGTACACCCATTAAGATAGTCTACGAGATTCTTTAGGCTACTCTACACAATAGTTTATGATACTTAACAGCCCATTATAATGGTCTACGAGACTTTATTTATTACTTTATCTATGTAGGTAACGATACACTGTCTGGAAGCACTTCCAAAAACAACCCAAAAATTTTATGTCTCTCAGGGATATTCCCATCTATTGGGAAACCCTGACTCTAAGAAATAGGCTATGGTAGATGGTTTATTCAATTCCATTGACAGCAGTTCCGGAGAGGTGGGTTTAATCACAAGCATAAAATTGAGATTCCGTGCACATCCAAGTCCAGAATTTAAGACCTTCTGATACGGCCATTGAAGTAACTAAGAGTAACACGTAAGGATAGGGGAGGAGGCGGGTATCTGAATGAACCGATCAATCTTTTGTGTCCTGGGGATGTTTACGCCACTTGTAGAGGACCTCTGACTTCGAGGAACAAGTGATTGAAGGGGTTTCATCCAACACTATTCACAGCGGTTCCAAACTATGGGGTTTAATCAGAAGCATATAAATGTGATTTCTCGTACATTTAAGTTCAGGATTTAAGACCTTTGGATACGACCATAAGTGGAAGTAAGAACAGAGATAGAGATTTTCAGCAGCACAATTATAGTCGAACAATAACAAAATTTACAGGAAAAAAAGGTGAAATAAAAAAATTTGAGTAAGTTCTAGAAGTAATATAAAAATGCAACCCCTAAGGATGTTTATGTATTTTGATGTAGATAAGAATGAAGCATACTTTGTATTTTACAAGCTTTTTGAAGAAAACCGTCCAATCAAAATGTATAGGTATTTGAAACTAAAAGCGGATTTAAACGTTTTAAATCTACCTAGTTACGCCTATGCGTACACACAGCAAAGCATAAACTGAGGCGTAATATGAAAATAAAATACTGAGATCTATGGAAGCAAGTTACAGTATAAGTAAGTTACAGTGGCGGATCTAGGGGAGCACGCGCCACCCTAACATAGTCTAAAGTAGTGTAATTTACTTAATTAACGGAAAATTGCGTTAATTAAACTTGCTCCTAAAGCAAGTTTATCGCATCAACTTATTTTGCCCCCCCTCCCTAAAAAAATCCTGGATCCACCCCCGGTAAGTTAGTAATTAAACAAATCTAGTACGAAAGTAGATTAGTAAATTTAAAAAAAAATATTTGAGTTAAACATTTGTTTGGTAGTTACTTCTAAAATTAGAATTCAAATATCCATTAAGGATGCGGTACATTGTTTGAAAATGCAACTCTTAACAAAGCAACATTAGCCACAATTTAGTCATTCTCATATAGCTAAGAGTTTTCAATTGTAAACGCTTTTATGAGGTACTAACATTTTAATGTGGTATAAACGTTTTCATAGGCTTTTGTTTCCGCACTTTTAGATCTCATAGAAACAATCATTTTGACTAATATGCGAATCCTCTTAAAATGCCAAAAAAAAGTTCCGTGAAAAGGAGTGAACATATTTTTATATAACATAAACCATTTGATTCATGGGTTTATGCGATAGAACACAGGGTACTCGTACAATAAATCATATTTATCTCCTAGTTATATAGTAGCATTTGGCAACTTTATTAAAATCTTACTCAGTCTTTCTTTTGTTAATCCTGTGTATTAGATTAATTAACTTCGACTAGCAATTTGGATTTAGAGATTTTATTTACTTGCATGTTTTGACATTCGTTTGAAAATTATACGGATATTCTTTTTTTATATACGATTCAAAATCACCCAAATGCACTATTACTATAATTATTATAGTTGTTAAGCTTACCTATGTGAGTCAACCAATTCTTGTATTTCTAAAATTCATGAATACTAAATACCAAAACAATAAGCATGTAGCCTGACATTTTTTTCCGAAACCAAGTTCTCCTTTATGCTCCCATGAGTAGTATAGTAATTATTAGCCATAGGGTACATCTAAAGAGATGTATTTACTCCAAACAAAGGTAGAAGGGAGGATTTGTTAATGGGGCAAAGATACGTCTAAGTACTTCTAGCTCAGATTCACAAACTCAGGCTCATTATTTTTATACATATCCTTAAGAACAATTCTCCTCACCAACACCTGGTTTTCTAAACCCTTATCGTCCCTCCCCGCTGGAAAAAAAAAATACTCGCTGTTGAGGAGGTGGGGAGGAGAATTTCAGATCAAGGTCCAATGCTTTAGGACTTTACTATGAGAAGTAAATACTAGATAGAAGATCTCGACAACGGATACTTTTCCAGATAGCCTGTATGACACTTTTCCAGGTTACCTGTATTATCTTTAAAAGGCACAAAAGCATCTTTGGCTCTTTTTTTCACTTCATATTTTCTGCGTTTTTAAAACATTGAGAAAGTCTACTTGTTTTTAAAACAAAAGAATTGGGGGGAATGTTTCAAATCTGTTATTTGTCAATGCGAATGAAAGGTAGTCGAAAAATTGACCAGCAATAGTATACTAAATAAAAATAGTAAAATACACCCACCGAAGAGCTCAGGCAGTAGAAGCTGAACAAGGATGAAAAGCTCGGCTACAAACAGTTGCGTATGACTTACCAGATTAAAAAATAAAACTGGTGCCTCTCCTCAAAAAACTCAGTCAAAAACTTAGGTTTTTGACTGCAAGCTGGAGGAAAATATTTCCTTTCCAGTTCAACATTTACATGAAGTGTAGTGACAATTGAAATGTGTGATATCAGAGTCTCACAAAAACAGCAGAACGAGGGCGACGGATCCAAATTACCGATCTTAGCAAAACTGTTTCTGCCACGAATAAAAGGATTTATTATTTATCTTTTTTTGCTACATAAGAATTATGGAAGTCAGAACGAGTATTCATTAGTTAAAATAATGCACATATATATATTTTTTCTTAATACTTTCAAGATAATATAACAAAACCAAATGTAAAAATAAATAAATGTATTCCACCAAAGAACGAAGGTTCAGTTTAAAAAAAAAACAAAAAAAACGAAAATTACTGTCTTCTCCACTTCAATTAAAATAGTTAACCAATTAATTCAATTAATTGAATTAATTAATTAATTCAATTATAGTTAATTCAATTAAAATAGTTAAGGTAAATATAATATAACCTAGTAAGGTAAATCTTGAAGTTCAAACAAAACAAGCTGGTCCTACTAAGTGGCGATAGAAAACCATCAAGGACAAAATTCACATTTCCAATTACTGTGATCCTAAGCTAGAAGGCTAGAAGTTGTAGGCTTGTTGTATTTTAAATCTTGACAGATTGAGAAGGGAACACGTAGAGGTTTCTCTGACATCACCAATGAACACAGCAAACTGAACAATTTTATACGGTATATCTAATTATAAACTAAGGAGAATATAAAAAACGTCCTGTGATTTTCAACGGTCGAAGAACACTAACCTGGCCTAAATAGGCAACAACGACTTACGAAAGAAATACAAAGGGCGTGTATATATATATTTTTTTTTTTTTTTGTCCATCGTGAATTTGAAGCTGCCTCAAAAGTTTAAAAAGCACAAACAAATCGATTATTTTAGCAAGGCAAAAGGGGATCGACAACAAAAGTAAGTGCAAATTTCTTTGTTTAGATCTGCATAGTTTTTGGTTGAAGGGAGGAAGGGGGGGGGGGGGGTCCTTGAACCAACACTACAGGAGAATAAACTTTGATTCCTGCTGTTCCTCTGTATGCAGTAGTAATAGGACTGTTGTTATTTTTACCAATCGTATGTTTTGCTAAATACTGTTTTATGCCAATCACATAAATTCAAGCATCAGTCAGCTTTTCAAGAATTTAAAACAGAAAACGGTAGAAGTTCCAAAAAGAGGTAGATCCAATCCAGCATTTAATTTCTTTCTTTTTACGACTATTCCACTCTTCAAGGTCGAAGAGGCGTACCTCAGCAAACCTTAATTTTTGGCAATCAGTATTTTAATTAAACGATAAAGTATCCGATTGTTAATGCATACTTTCAGATAATTTTATGAATGATATGATTTTCCTTTGCACAGAAATAAGGTCAATAGACTCAACAAAATTTCAAAGAGAGATTGATCTAAAGAAGCAAAAAACGGCAAAAACAAAAGAAACGATATAAGCTTAGTCCTTTTAAAACCAAAAAGTCTTGGAATAAAAAAAAATTAAGACTTATCTCCAAAAAAAGAACCAAAAATAACTTGGAGAAGGTTTACAAGTTTCACATTTGTTCGTCCTAAGAAGCCAGCAGACGTATATTTCATCATAAATCTTTCTAAAAGGATCTACAGCCTTTCGACTAGAGACACAAAAATCAAACAAGAAGAAGCAAGTAACCTAACATATGCACACTATTTGTTCCCAAACTTAGTGAAGTTCAAAAACTTAGTGAAAGTATTTCAGAGTAGTAAAGATCAACTAAGGACTTAGAGGAATACCCTGTTATACAAGGGCAATCAATACTATAAAAGACTTCGATACTTTCCATTCCGTCTAAGGCTAATCTTAAAATATAAGTAATATCCGTGTCGATATTCACTGAAGCCCAAAAGAGCCCTCCTCAGAGCAATTAGGGCAGGCAATGGCATAGAGAGAGCAAGTTCTCTCCTCACTCTTAATAGAAGTTTGTATTCTTATTAGAAAGTGGCGTTCTATCCATAAAAATTCGCCGATTAACGACACAAAACATCGATTGAAAATAGCACTTGTCAAGAAATGACTACCAACATGCTATTTCCCTCAAACACTGAATTTTAATAGTTTCCCCACAAAGATCCACTTTTAAGTTCTAAAAAATGAACGACAATAAACATTTGGATTGGCAACTAGGCACAGAAATGTTCGTGAAATCCATAAATTATAAGATGAGTAAAAAGACAAATTCCAATGACAATTCTGGAAAGGAGCGGCAAAAAACATAGCAAAATAATTGTTTTCTTACTAAATATTGCACAACATATAGGAGGAAAATTTAGATTGTTCCGAGAAAGCTGACATTTATAGCGGCATGTGCCCAGGGTTTTAGGATCTATTTTATTTATCTTTCAATTTGACTTATCCACACAACACCAAAGTTATGTTCCATAGAACGACTAGCGGCATATCTGGTTCCCCACAAGACTAAATGCCCATAGGAGAGGAGAAGGGAGGTGACATGTTAACACTTCTGTAGCATCGAACAAATAGTCATTTTAGATCATTTTTAAGATACACATTGTTATCAAGGATAGAGAAAAAATGTTAGAAGAAAAATTGAAGTGTTCAGCTGGCGTCCACAGAACGTGTAAATCTTCCACTAAGCGCCTCTCCCTTTCTTTGGTCATATGTAGCATCTTATTGCCAAAGATTGTCCTTGTTGGCCAACCGTCTAGGGCCAAACGAAAAACAGGTCGTCTCCGAACGGGGCGGGAGGATGTAGTAAGGAAATATTTAAAGGAAATGGGAACTTCTTGGGAAGGTGTAAAGAACCAACAGAGAGAAAAATCTCAATGAAAAAACAGCAAACGAGACTGCGGCCAGTGGGGAGAAAAGACGAAAAATGTAAAACAACGCGGATATTTCGCCTGTATCAAAACAAGGAGTCTTCAGCATGAGAAAAAGACAAGAAGAACAAGATAAAAAACCAATAAAACCAACACTAAAAAGCAATATATAATTGGCGCAAACTAATCCACGCAGGGAAAAGATTAGTTGCCGCCGATTATATATATATATATATATATATATATATATATATTTTTTTGTGGTGGTTTTATTTTCTCGAGCTGAAGACGCCTTGTTTTTAATACAGGCGAAATATCCGCGTTGTTTTACATTTTTCGTCTTTTCTCTCCACTGGCCGCAGTCTCGTTTGTTGTTTTTTTATTGAGATTTTTCTTTCTGTTGGTTTTTTGTCAGGGCTGGCCAGTTCGGCTTAAGATCTTTCAAGGGTGTAAAGAGGGATGCTTTGAATAAATTGGGACAGAGGAGCAACGTGCGTAGCTGTGTTGACCTATGGCAGCTTGATGCTGCAGCGAGTTAGTAGTAGTAGTATAAATAACCTAAAAAAATTTTTTACCTCGCAGCTAGGGAAACATTTGCGCGTCAGCGGATCGAGGGAACTTCGCTTTTGTTAAATGGAAAATACCTAAATTTCAAGTGTGGGCCCAGATACTTTCACTAAGTGCGAAAACTTCAAATCCATTTAAAGCCAACATTAAGAACATAATACTCGTACAGAACATGTCAAAGTTTTTCACAAAAAAAGGCATATGACTACTACAGATTAGCTTTGTTAGAAGAAAATCGTGGGGGTGCCACAAATTGTGTATTGTGCCACAATTACATACATTTATAACTGAAAAGGCAATTTATAGAGCGAAAACACATATGGGAGTCCAGAAGCACATTTTGGTTCGATGACCATAAATTCAGGAACCATAATACTTCGGAATACTGATAATAGTAAAGGTCCAACTTATAGAGGAAGATTTTCCAGGAATACTGAATATTTCCGAATAAATGAGATTCCTAAAGAAATGGGTCACAAGCGGATAGACACTTTATGAATATCTCTAGCTGGCAGGTGCATATGATTGCCTAAATATTTCAAAAAATTTGGCATACTCAGGTTTCTCGTTGACTGTCGACGCAAAATCGCCTAAAAAAGAAGTTTATTATCAACAAAATAGAATAAGTCTCAGCCAGGAGTTTTTCTACACTTATTCAACATGTAAAAAAGTGAGGGCAAAATGGAGATGCCGGGGATGAGGGCAAAAAGGAAAGGAGATGAGGACAAAATGAAAGTAGGTAAAATCAGCAAGATTTTTTTGCAATGTTTCTTACCTGAGTAAAACAAAATTCTTGAGTCGCCACTTAGTATACCAACCCCTCCTTCTCAACTGGCTAAACTTTAGGTTATCACGACTTCAAGCTAGTTTATCCCTGCTGGAAGCTAATGTCCCTTTCGCTATACTTTCCAGCACCCCCCATAGTGTCAACGACTGAGATTTTTATCATTACACACAAAAGGTCTCTCAAAAGTTAGTTAGCTCGGGAAAAAAAAGAACGCAATCGGCACGGGTCTCGAATGCATTATTATATAAAATTCAACAGCTAAACACATGCCTGGCCAGATGTACATATTTTGACAGCTACTTTTCATGCATACAGTTTGAGGCTGGGCTATAAATGAATTACGAGCAAGCATCTCGTTCTAGAGCAAAGAACTCTGTCTTGGATTGCAAATTCAACCACTCTGGAGGATTTGGTCGTTACCATTTTTATCGTCTCTATTTGTAATCGGTGTTCAGATACATTGGTAATCTAGACAAGTAACTCAAAACAGAGTTAGCATATTACACTTTACATTACTTACACTTATGCAACTGAACTATGAAACACATAGAAGGATTCTGGAAATGTTCATCCACGAATTGATACAGTTTTTCAAAACGGCCTTCACATCACCGAAAATTACACGGCTTTTACGTTCTATTGAACTTCTTTCCTCTTAGTTAAACATTTATTCTTAAATTTTCAACTTTCCATGCATTTGCAAAGAAAAAGGAAAAAACAGTCATATGCCCTAAGGCGGAAGATTAAATGACCTCAAGAGCTGATCCGTTATACCCTGCCGCCTGATAAGCTCAGTGAAACTGCCGTTGAAGGATTTGCCCCTACATCATAAACCAACATATTTGTTGGTTCTCTAACAACGATATGGTCTATTACAAAGAATACAGCTTATTGCATTATTTCAACATTTGAATATCCGTACCAAAAAATACGCGTGCAATTTTTTCTATTTGGTCTAGTGATTTTTAAGCACCCTGTATTATTCTGAATGAAAAAAGACCTACCAGTACATTTAATCATTCATATATCAGTTTGACAGTAACATGACCTACTGAACTATTTTCGACTAACTTCATAGGACTAAGAGTAATTCAAGTTAAAAAAAAAGAAAGAAAAAACTAAAAAAGGCAGAAGTCAGGACGGTATAATTGAAATCCACGCGATTCAAAACCCGTAGACTAACTTGTTTTTCGTCTTTGGCATCGCTGAGCTATGTATGCAGAAACAATGAATGTCATGGTCAAGGCAAACTAGAACGTAAGAAGGTTCGACCTAAATTCCGGCAACTCTGCGCATTCATAAACAAAAGAAGATTTACGAATCATTACTTTTTTGTCAGACTTGAAGGGACCCACTAGCTCAATTTACACACACACAAAAAAAAAAAAAAACAAAAAAAAAAAAAAAAAAAAAACAATAGCACAAACATAACTCGGGTGACACCTAGGGGGAAAGGGGTTGCCACCAACATGAGGCTAAACACAGCATGACAAGTTTAAAGAGGGAAACTAGTAAGTTTTTTTTTTAGAATATTCCTCCCTCTGCCTCAGGAAAACACTTGTAAAATAATATGTTTTAAGGAGTAAATTTACAAACTTTTGGTGCATTTTCCAGAATTTTTCACAGAGAAAGATATCCCCATATTTTTTCACAAAGAAATTTCCTCAATTTGCACAAATAAGTCCATTTCAGGTAATTATTCAGATTTTTTTTATAATTTTAGCATGTATATCATAAAATTCTGATCATACTACTCTAATTATAGCATTCCGAGGAACGAATGCCGTCAAATATATGGAATGAACAATGCTACATAAATATGATTTTCATAGAAAGATTAACGTAACCAAAAAACTAGTCAGCTCTTTGACCACCATCTACTCGTTAGACCTCCATACGCCCCCCTGCAAATGCACTGGGTATGGGGGGAGGAAATACTCGACACTGCACAATATTTAACGCTCCAGATGTCAGCACCCTTAGATACAATCTTTGGGCAAGCCTGTTTAGCTGTTTATAATACATTATTGTTATATTTAGTGATATTACAGAAAATTCAGTTCTTGACCGAACTGCCATCCTTCGTCAGGTGAAAGCAAGCGTGTGTTTTTTTGTGTTTTTTTTTGCAAATAATTCTAACTACTCAAATATTCTCCACGCCGCAAAAATCTTAATACCATTGGCGTATACAGTAAACAAGATTAGAGGGGGGGGAAGGGGGTAAAACGATCTTCCCGGGAAATGTTTAAGTCCAAATATTCAGGTTTTCGCAGAGTCTATCATTAACATTGTGTAATAATTACAATAATAGTAATATCGCATTTCAAAGTTTTTAAGCCATAATTTTTACACGCAAAACACGATATAATGCTAAACTTGTATTAAAGTTTACCAATATTATTGTGATCTTCCAGGAAGATCTTCCTCAGATTAAGCCAGGTAAAAAATATTCTTGGCAAAGGATTGATACTCCAAAGATATGAAAAGAAAATAGCAATTCAAATGACACATGATAAATACTTTTTTTTGAAGGTCATGAACGCACTAATTCGATTAAAATGTGCAGAAAAGCAGAAGTGGTAATCTGAATAGAGTGTTACGAGGACATCCGATAAAGAAACATTATAGGCCAGCTAGTTATGTATCCATCGTTATGCCATTCTGGAATAGACCTTGGGCAAGATACAAGTTCAAGCAATACCGTTAATTGCGCAACACATTCTAAGCCAAAATACAGATCTTGCTATTTCAAACAAGTTGCACAAGAATGAACAACAGTTTTCAGGCAACGCCATAATCCACCGCTTATTACAAAAAAATAAAAATAAAACAGTACTTCCTGCTTCCTAGAGAAAAACCTTGATAAGCGTTCTTGCTGAAACTGGTATAACATGCTTGGTTTGAATGAATACTGTATCTGCTAATAGCCTAAACCACATACAGAGGTAATTATCTCTCTTCTTTTCTGATGGGGGAATAAGCCTATTGAAGGATTCCTCCAGACAGATAGCCTTTTTATGGCACGGGGGGGGGGGGGCAAGAGCGACGGAATTTCCAAAGTGCTTCATACCAAGCTTTTTTTGCCACAACTGTCTTTCGGCTATTCTTTGAGATGGATCAAGGCATATTAAATCCAACTTGGCTTCCTTTTCACGGATTTCTGAACCTTCAAGCACCCACGAGTACAGGGGACGGGGCTCTTTATATTCCAGACAATCGTTTTTGCCTATTACCTTAGTTTTTTTTTTATGGAGTTTTTGTTGTTTCTTTAATAGCAATGTCCATCAAGAGTCATCATACTGAATCTAACTACACACTCTAAGCGGGGGGGGGGCGTCATAAAGTTGACTATCTTCTTTAATGATGACCTGATAAAAGGCTAGTAACAAATAAAGGCGGTTGACATAGTCTTTAAGACTATGGTCTGTAATAGTCTTTAAGAATTTATGTTGTTTTTTAGGAAGGAGAAAAAAATATACACAATATAAAACATAAAAATGTAAACGTCGTAACAGACTCCCCCCCCCCCTCCCAAAAAAAACATCAGTCAAAATGAACGACCCAAAAAAACTTGGGCCTAAAAACGCAGTTTGGGACTTCAAAATCCTCCTCCCGAAAGACAACCTCTTGTGTCTCATTCTAAAACTTTGGGTTTGTGCACCAATGGGTTCAAATTTATTGTGTTAAATTTTACCTTGATCAAACAGTTCGTGGTAGCGAACCATAAGTAAGGAGCGGCTACATAGTAACCGAAACTCTAAGAAACAGAGCTTTGATAACAATATGCACATCAAATGTACGAATTTTTATGCTGGTTCCAAAAATATAGTTTCCTTTAAGTTTAATGCTACCCATCAACAATTGCGAGCTTGAGAAAATTGCCCAATTTTCGGAAATTGGGGGAAACATCCCCTAGAAATCTTGCAGTTTTAATGAAAATCACCCTATCAAATTCAGCATATTAGAGAACCTTACTGTAGAAGTTTCAAGCTCCTATATAAAAAATCTGGAATTTTGTATTTTTTTGCAAGAAGAAAGATCACGGATACGTGTTAATTTGTTTGTTTTATTTCTATTTTTTCCCAGGGCTGATTGTATCGAACCAATGATTCTAAGAGATCGGGAGAGTCCTCATTTGACCGGAAATCAAAAGCTCTAGTGCCCTTTTAAGTGACCAAAAAGATTGGAGGGCAACTAGCCCCCTCCCACAACCCCTTTTCCCCAAAAGCCGCCCCACCAAAATTTTGAGATAGCCATTTTGTTCATTACAGAGGAAAGGTCTAATAGCTATGCCTTAGAGGAAAACATGACCCACCCCCCAGCCCTGGGGAAAGGGCTGTAAGTTACGAAATGTGTCCTTTGTTTACGTGTAATATTTATTTACTACTGGGAATTACATGGATTTTGTGTTGTTTTTTTTTGGGGGGGGGAGAGAAATTTTCTGCTTTTGGGGATTTCCCACGGTGTGAATTATCCATAGGGAAGGAGAATTCTGGGGGTGAACTTCCCAGGGAAAATTTTACACTGGGGGATTTTCCAGAATTCGTATAAGAAATTTTTTTTTATATCTTACTTTGTCTTTGCTGACTCAATTTTACATGTGGAGATGTTCCGGGGTAATTTCAACAGGGTTGGAATTGTCTGTAGGATTTTTCTGTGTGGGGGTGGGGGAATTCTCCATGGAAAAATTCCGCGGGAGAAACTCTCCATGGGGGATTTTCAGCGGGAGCAACTTTCCACTTGGAGTGGGAGATTTCCAGGACAAATTTTCCACGGAGGGGGGGGGGGGATTTCGGCATGATTTGAAAAACAATCAGAAATTAGTGTTTTTCAAATGAAACTATGCTAAGGATAATTTTTCAGACGGAATCGTTGGCAAAAATTTTCTGCGGGAAATTTTCAGCGAAGATGGAACTGTCCGTGGGGGGGGGGGGGTATTTTAAGCGAGTAATTTAAGTAAGAGGAACTTCAATTTTAGGATTTTTCCGCGGGGGAAGGAATTTTCTATGGACGGGAGCCGGATTTCGCGGCATTATTTGAAAAATTAATCTCAAATTAAATAAAAACACAGTTTTTCAGTTGAAAGTTTTTTCAACTGAAATAAGTAGTAACATTAAAACTTGAAACTAACAGAAATTATTCTGTATGCGAGGGGAGTTGCCCCCTCCTCGATATCTCACTCTTTACGCTGAAGTTTGATTTTTTGTCCTAATCCTATAAGAACGACTCCTGAAACACAAGGGCCGTTTAATTAGAATAAGAAGCTTTTTTAAAAGTTCTAAAAAACCTTAGCTTAACGAGCGAGGTAGTGAGGAGAGGGTAAACCCCCTTATATACGAAATAATTTCTGTTCGTTTTAATGTTGCTCCTCACTTTCAGTTGAGACCTTCCCAGATATAAGCTATTGGCCCAAACATTATCAAAACCAGCGGCGTAATTTGCTATAGGACAAATGGGGGCGGGCAACTGCCCCCATCAGCTGAAGTTTAGCGTCTTCGAAAATCTTGTCAAAACTAAGATAGGCTTATATAATTCAAGCAACCACAGAAATAGAGCAGTCGTCTTTAGTATGCTTTACCTTTATGGTGCTATATGGATCAATTTTCATTTTCACTGTCATTTTCACTTGATTTAGGAAAATCGGCTCCAACTTTTCCCCTCCCCACGGATTTTGACGAAATTAAGCCAGTGGTTCAAGCCCTTGTACTTATGTTTTCATGCCTATATCAACATCATGTACATCACACAAATCGGAAAATATATGTTCCCAGCTTTCGTCTTCCAATTTCAAAAGTTATGTACTATGTACTCTGATATGTCAATCCTAAATTTTACGGTAAAAGTAGGACGATTCTTAACTATCAGATTTGCGCACAGGACACATTTCCGGTGCTGCGATCGTGCGTATTTTTGATTTTATCCACAAGCTTGACCAAAATGTGACTCAACCATCAAGAAAGATGACATACATCAGCTAAAACTTTTCTTCAGCCATCCTCAGAAATAACATACCTATTTTCATTCCTCCCACTAACTAAGGGCGTAATGTGCTACGGGGCAGGGGGCACCTTTATGGAGGTACTATATGACCCATTGTTTGTTTTTTACCATCATTTTCACTTGACTTGGGAAAATGGGCTCCAACTTTACCCCCCCCCCCCAGGATTTTGACAAAATTACGATACTGTAACTAACCCCAAAACTGTAATTAACTAACACCCTTGCTTGCCTCTCAATGGGCAGTATTAATAAAAACCGGCTACTCCGCAAAGCAATATTTAGAGGATCTGTACTTGGCAAAGAAGAAAAAACGGTAATTCAAGGAAGAAAAATTTGGACAATAAATAGAATCTAGTTTCCAAAATATGTATATATAACCACAAACTGGGCTTCTCTTTTAACTGGCGGTCTTTAAGCACAAGAAATCATCTAAAAGAAAGGTTGGGTTAGATTCAACGTGTCTTGAACCCCTCCCCTGGGCTTATATACAAAACAAGTGACGAATTGTGACGTGCTTGTGATGCTTAATATCTAGCAAAACATAATAGGAAAAAACTCAAACCCAGTCATATGGCGATTCTGTCCTTGGATAGTCTTTTGGATTTGATGTTCTTTCCTTTTGCTTCGCTTTTAAGAGTGGACATAATATTCAATTTGAAATATTATATCCCCAAGAGTAAGATAGAGATAATATCAGACTCCTGTACAGGGTTCCGCTTGGTGTGAAGGTGACAATCCATATATAACTCATTTTTGACAAATTGGGTTTTGATTTTGGACAACCTTAAAAGTAACATTCATACAAGCCGTCTTAACAGCAATAGCAAAGTAGCGGTTGCGAATACTCAATACAAAGGCAAGTTGGCTTATAGTCACACCGTCTAGTAAAATTATTGGGAATAGCCACTGTAAAGGCAGATTGCTCGAAAATTCATCCCATTTCCATTGCCCTAATTTTTTCTAATTGGACATTGTCCTATTTTTTTTTCGGACTTGTCGGTCATGTGTCAATACTAAAACACGATAGCCCGCCCGAGACTCTGAGCGGGCGAGCCTATTAGGCTTAGGTCAGTTGTTTGCTTGTGAATCCAGTCAGATTCAGTCCCCCGTTTAGCATACGAGTCCAGTGGACATTGTCCGTCAAGAGTCAACCCAGAAATCTCAATCATCCCAGTTGCAATTCCAGTAGGATTTCCTAGTAGGCAAATCTCATATAATGAAAACAATCTCAGTCGCCCCAATTGTCTTCAAAGTCCTATGGACTTGGTCAGTTATAAATCTTTGAAAACCTTTTATTTGGGGCCTCCGATTGCCTTTAAATGGCTCATAGAAAATCAGACTATTTGAATTACCCTTATTCCTTGACTATCTACCTTATTTCTATCCTAGGATGGATGATAGACTATTTATTAAAAAGTGAAATGACATCATTTTTACACAATTCTTAAAAACGCTTATACCAGCTTTGCCTCTCACTCAGACTACCTGTCTTGGCCTTTTCTCCAATAAGCCATGGCTCTCAACTTTTTCGTCACAGTCCACCAACTTGATTTTTATTCAAATCCATTGTGTCCCATTGAAAAAAAATTACATTAGTAATTGCAACTCGGTTATAATTTTATACGGAATACGTAACGAAAAATATGACAAAATAAATAAACTTAATTGATAGGTGGTTTAAAGCCATGGTGCTAAAAATAATTTCCCAAAAACAGTTTCCACTGGCGGCATGTATTTCCTTTAAAAGTCTAGCTAATCATTACTGCCAGCTCGCGACTATCGGTCTGGCAACTTTCCAACAAACGTAAATATCAAAGCCAAATTTGCTAGCCAGCTCGCAATTATCGCCTTTTAACTCGATGCCAAGAGGTAACACCATTCATTCCGTTTCTGCAATACCAATCGGGGAACTTTTTGGTTCATAACCCGCATTATGCGATAAATCTTTAAGTTCTTATTCACCTAAAGGTGATTATACTTTGGTAGTGAAGTTTTTGTACACTCCCTCCCTTATTGAAGGCTTACTAAAGGATACGTATACATTTACTGTTGGTATAATCTAATCTGGTTAACTTCAAAGAGACAAGTCCCTCCAGTGAAACAAAAAAACAGGCGATGATTCTAATTTTCTTTTAGAGCAACATCAAAACATGTAAATTGTGTTTTCGTTTAAATACAGAAACCTTAAGTCATCGTATGCCACAAACTCCTTAAAAATAATTACTTCACTTATTGATTCGTAAAACTTTAAACCGTCTGCAGTAACAATAAAAATCATTTGCAGAGACAAATATTTCTAAAAATAGATAAAGACATTGTGTTCAAGTGCAAACATGTTCTAGTCTTTGCCAATTTTTTTTCTTGGTTATGTATAATGTCATGGGTAGACTTGCAAAGGACAAACTGTAATAAATTCACCATTTTTTAACATTTAGGTGTCCTTTTAAACTTGGATTTCAAGGGCAATTTTAGAGAGGAAAAAATTGAAGAACATTCATGATTTTATTATTAACAACTGACCCGTTCAGAGAAAAATTTGATTAATTCGATTAATAAAAAAGAGGAGAATATTCTAAAAGGAGATAAGTTAATAGTCCTGATTTTGATGGACCAAACAATTCTCTGTAAATACAATTTCTAGAATTTTATAATTTTGCTGATGTGCTTTAGCATTCAGAATTTCCTTAAGTACGTTTTAGAATGGCTGCAATAAAACAAGCTTTAAAAAGAAATTATTTCCTACTCGATGACAGAACAGTTTTGTCCATTCTAGCATTATATGCGATTGCGATTAAAGAGTCGATGAAGTGCAGGGATTCTAAACCTCAAGAATTGTACTTGGTTTCCCAAAGAATCCTCAAACTTCAGGTGCAGGTGCAAACGTCTTTTTAAGTTGTATAAGGAGGGCGGACGAGGAGTCAATCTTACTCCTTACTAGTGAGTCCTATCCCATTTAGTTATAATTAGAATTACTAACAAAATAAAATGTATGCTCAGAGCCAATGGCTTCATCAAAACACTCTTAACCTGAAATTTTAAGGTTCTTAAGACAGGTATTTTGTGTTTATGACGGCAGAGTAGGGCCAGGACATTCTGGATAAATGTTGTTGAACAGGAAGGCAGGAATACTAAATCCTTTCTGTTAGACAATATGAGCCTCCCAGATTACAAATCAACCCCGTAAAGTCTTAAATCTTACCATCGAAGCACTTGACTGACACTTGACTTGGTTTGTTCATAAGAGAGTTCCAACAAAATAACGATTACTGCCACAAACAAAACAAAATATTTCAGCTGTTGAATATAAAAAAAAAATTCTTTTAAAAACATTTTGACCAAGACTATACAAAAATGTGTCAGAACACTCAAAGACATAAGCAAACCCCAAAAATATATTGACAGTTTTTCCGCCAGATTGGATATGATCTCGAGTCAACTCCGAAATTGCCTCGAATCAGAGTTGAGTCAAGCAAAGCTTAAGCCTGAAAAACCGTCCTACGTCAAAGGATCGGTGCATTAAAAAAAAAAAAAAAAAAAAAAAAAAAAAAAGAAGCAATGAATCTTTCTTTTTTATTTGCTTCGTTTTTTGTTGTATCGACTTAATCTGTTCTGCCCCCGAACGCCTAATAATAATGATTATCACAGTTGTATTCTATAAAAGAATACTGCACAGAAAAGCAAAATATAACAGGATGGCGATCTTACACATAATAAACAGCAAAGATGTTTACAAAAAAAGTAGTCGCGCTATCCATCGACATTTTTTATTTCTACATTTTCTCTGGTAAATTGTCACAAAAGCATGAGACATATCATCGAAGATATATACTTCTTCCCACATTGCAGTTTCCAAATAAATTTTCTTTTTGTAAGAGGGTAGGATAATACTTTTTCGACGTCTACAAGCAATGGGGCTTGTGGCAAAACTTTACCTATGCCAACTTGTGACGCCCTCTTCAAGTATACCTATAAATTTGATTAATCTACTTTGTGTTGCTTTAAAATGTGGATTTTAAAGACACCAAGTGCTACTGTTTTCAAAGTATAGAATAAAATGTAGAGCAAATTTTTGTGAAGAGTTTATCTAAAGGATTATCACATACAAAAATACAGGCTGTGTGTCCAAGTTGGACACACAATAGAATAGGTCTGCTTACTTATTAGCAGCTCTCAAAAGGGAGTAGCTACAATCTAAGGGACCATCCAATATGTTTCCAAAGCCATTATGAATGATCACAGATTGGAATTAAAAAAGGCATCCTAAGTTCCTAGCAAACAGAAATTTAGGGCATATCACACCGTAACCGAAATCTTCAAGTCGAGAAAGTTATGAGCGAAATGTGCTGAATCGCAAAAGGAATTGCAGCGCATGATGGTAACCCTGATGGTAACCAGGAGGCAACCCTGACTACAGTGCTTATGTCAAAATAACATAATTGAGTGCCTCTTGCGGCTAGTGGGAGTGACAAATAAGGAAAAAAGCTCCACCAATGATTACACCAATGACTTGACCGTGTTAGGTACTTATTTCTACGCTTAAAGTTATGCTGAAAATTTGTCAGAGTTTTGCTGCTGATCAGGATTTTCTATACAACTACACAAAGCTACAGTTTGCAGATTTTCGTCTGTAACACTCTGATCAGTAACACTCTCTCAACTCTGATCTGTAACACTCTGATCAACACATGATGGTATCCGAAAAATGTTTGACTCCAACGAGTTTGACCCAATTCATTTGTAGGAATTCGTTACTGTAGATGAGACCTAAAGTAACCTAGGCTATTCGGCGTACAATTCACCACTGTATGTTCAAGAACATTTAGTTATCAAAAGAGCGTAGACACAAGATGGATCCAACACCAAAAGAAGAGATAACGAAATGATAGGTGCCAAGAAAATTGACTTACTGGGTAGTTTTATTCACCTAGGTAGCATTATTACCAAGGAATTTACATATATTGACGATATAAAAAGTAGAATAAACAAGGCGTAGCGTGTTTTTTTGCTGTTGAAAAAACCTGGAAGAATAGGAGGTAAGCATGGGGAAGCTAGAAGCAACTGCAATGAGAGTTGTTATGGATGGTTTTCACACGTGCACACTTCAAAAAGTTGAGGAACATATTTTAGATATTTCCCAGAGGAAGTGTCTATGGGCAGTTGTAGAAACTTGTTTGAGAGACTGTATATCCAACAAAAAGCTATGCGAACAATTTAATTCGATCTTACTGTCTAGGTCGAAAATGGAAAAAAAAGCTAAGTTTGTTAGGTTACGCTTTACAGATTAAGGATGACAGGCAACCGAAATTGTAATTGATTGCAGGTCCAGCTGGGACCAAACAAAAAGCAGGACTACCTCAAATGGGGTGTGAGAAAGAATTGAAATGGGTGTGTAATTTCACACCCATTTTTCACGACAAGAAAGAAATGGGTGTATCAAATGGATAGTGAGAAAGAATTAAAATAAGCAGAGACTTCATGGGAGTGATAATGAAGCTGAGTTCGGAATAGAGTGGAATAGAATCAAGCAGAGCTATGCTGGCTTCAGGTTACTTATTACTGCAACGCTTATTGCTTATAGCAGTACAGAGTTCAACAAAAACTTTGCAAAGGATACATTTTAGCTGTTTATTCAGCATTTTTATACCTTTACAACTAGCTTTTACACCCAAGTCTAGCGCTTAGGATATGTCCGGGTAAGAAGGAGAGGGGTAGGAGGCCTTGATTTCTTCTATTTCAACACAAATTCGAACAACTCTTATACCCAGCCCCACTAAACAGATTCATACATGCATACAGACAATGCTGGTTGAACATTCTAGACATTGTTAAAACAATGATAGACATTGTATCATCAGTCAAGAAGAATGGTTGGTCGAATAATATCGTCGTACTAAATCACACTTTTAAAAAATAAGTTAATATTTCTCAGGTGGATCTTTGCTCATTTGTGACACTTTCAGAGGGGTATTTATTTTATAGAAAGTAGGGGAGATTGACTATGATAGGCCAAATTTGTTTCAGTGCGGCTAGCTCGGCATGGACCATGTAAACACAGTAATTGTAACGATTGTTTCTTATTTAAATGCTGAAATAGATACAAAAATATTTGCAAAAACCTTAGTTGTACTATTCGTTAAATTTATGAAAATTGGAAATAAACCCTTTCGTACTAGGTACGAAGAAATAGGAAAAGACATCATAAGCAAGAATGAATAAAAATTTACAGCAGAAGGGGAATTCAGTTTGGATTCAGACAAGAAATAACAAACAGGAAAGGGGTAAAACAATGCAAAATCTTTAAACCCCCATCGGACTATCACGGAGAAAACAAGTCCAGACTAAGGAAAAAATTCAGATACATGAGCAGATATTCCAGAAGGATTGGAACTACAGCATTAGCAGCGATCCTGTTTTCAGCGAAAAAAAAAAAGTATTTCAAGCCAATAATACGGGATAAATGCGGCAACTCTACTTTTGGGTCATCTCTGAATCAATAATGAAGAATTTGTCCTCCATGAGTTGCGCAATTGCTGGCAAAATGAATTTGTTTTCGCAATCAGTAAACTGGGCTTCCATTCATCTTCTAAAATGTACTATAGAAAAAACCTAGGCCTCAGGCTTCATAAGCAGTAATGACAACACCAACTGAAAGCACCATTGAAGAAAGAAAAGCATCCAAATAGCGGCTTTGAGGGCTTTCCGTTTTTAACTACAATCAGGTCAAAATACAGAAAAAAGAAAATAAGGTTGTAAGAAGTTTTGAGAGGTTTTTGAGTAATAAAGTGACACTGAAAAAGCGTTTCCCGATTAAAATCTCCGTGGCTTATCCCGTACTGAACTCAATTTCTGAATGGAACTTTGGAGAGTTCTCTAGGCGACGTTCTTCGCATGAGATGAACGGACATATTGTTCAAATTTGGTTAAACAATAGCAAATTTGACGACAACCTCGCGACAAAGCTCTGGATCTACTCATCATGCATGTGATCAATTTTTCATAAGGATGCGAGACCTGGCTATTGAAGGTGGTGGAAGAGTTACAACTTGACACTCTTGACCAAAAATGCCTACAGGCATCAGTAGCATAAGGCTATAGCAAAGTATCAGAGGTCAAAAGTCGATGGAAATATGCAGAAAAAAGCCCGATGTTTGATCAAGAAAAGACGCTTGAAGGGGCTAGGCCGCGTAATGAGGCGCCCGGAAAAGACCATGAACCTCAGGTACTATTAGAAGCCCCCTCCCTCTTCACGGACCCTAGGTCAACAGGTCACATCTTGGCATAGCGTCATCAGAAAGAATGTTCAAACCACTCGGGGGGGGGGGGGGAGATTCCGGAAGCATGGTCACATTCAATCACAAACGGAAGACAGAACCCAAAGGAAGCATTCGGTCTTGAAAATTCTCGATGTCACGTTGGACTGAACACCCTGAGTATCGTCAAAGTAAGCAAAAAACTAAGTACGTCAGATAATTATTTGTTTCCAATATTCATAAATTTAAAGTTTGTCATCAAGAAATACTACGCAAATTAGCCATCATTTTCAGCAAATATGACAATTATTCTATAAGACAACCCTCGCAAATGGGCTCTCACTTCGCTCGAGTCGGGAACAATTCCTTGAATATTGCAAAGAAGATCCTCGTTCAATTGCACAGCATTACGGTCAAGCAATTTGGCCAAAGGCCCCTAAAACAGAAGCCAAGCGGTGAAATGGATTACATGAAATGAAAGGGCGGAAGTTGTAAAATTATTGCAAGTCGATTTTGCCGAATTTCGAAGACAACATTTCAGATTTCCCTAACCTTCTTGATAGCTTATTCCTGGATCTTCTGCTTGATCCTTCTTGATAGCTTGAAGATTTCAGCAAAAATCCGTATTTCCAGATTGAATGGTTCATTTATTCATAGAAGGGACAAACCTTTATGAAAGAATAGAGGGAGGAGGCTAAACATATTTTTCAGGGTGGAGGGGGAGGGCCCTGACTCCTTAAAAAAAAATACATATTTAGGTCCAACATTTTCTGCCTTAGCAAAAACGTCCTTTGGATCAATGTCGAGGGGGGATACATTTTAGCCTTACAATGGCAAAAGAAGGCAGGTTACAAATATTGGTATTAAGACAATCAAGATTGCCTCCTTCCTGAAAATCAAAACTCTGAGATTTCCCCTTTTAGGTATCTTAGACTCTACTATACTCCTACGAAAATGTCGGTTTCGGATGGCCACCAAAAATCACAACAAAGCTAGCTCACACTAAATACTTCGTGCTAGCAGCAGCAGCAGCAGCAGCATAAAAAATAGCACCTCAATAAACTGCCATTTTCAGTCCTTTTGCCCTCCACAGGGTTAAAACAACACATCAGACAAAATTTTGTTTAACATTTGGTTTAAAGTATCAAAAAGCCATATAGAAATTTGTGAGTTCCCAATAGCACACTTCTACGAGTTGGTTTATTTTATTTTTAACACATCAATATGCAGTGCATAATTCATCTTTAAAAAAAGAAGCAAGCAAGTTTAAACAAAATTTTAAAAAATATAAAGAAAGTAATTTTTCCCATGTACGCAAGAGCGACGCAGCAACTTACAGAAAACCTGTATATACGAGTAAATTCATCTATTTGAGTACATTCATTGTCAAGGCACTGTTACAAGAGTATGCAAACGTTTGAAGATGTTAACATTCCATATGTCAAACAGATATCATTTTAAAGAAAGACTGCTTTATTTAAGGAAACATTTTGGCAAAAACCCTCGAGTCCTTTGCAAGTTGGGTGAATTAGCTTACAGTTAATACATAAGTTAAAAAAAACTGACCGTAAGTAATCTTTGAATCCTCCTTAACACCAAACAAGGGCAGCTTTAAAGAAGAAGTAGAACCTGCGAAGGACTTCTCCAAGGCATAAGTCACGTCCTCTAAATTTATATAGCCCTTCTTTCCACGATCCAAAAGCTAGAAAATAAGCAATGATTCAGTATTCACCAATAAGATTTGCAATAAATTAAAGTTATTCCATAGGATCACGGTCAGGGCCGTATCCAGGATTTGTTTTCTGGGGGGGGGGGAGTTACACAAGGATTTTCTCAGGGAGGGGGGGTACACAAAAAACTTGAGAAAACGCATAAAAAATTTGTTTATATACATTTTTGCTAAGTTTTTACGAGTCTGACAAACATTTCACGGGGGGAGGGGACCAACCCCCCCCCCTGGATATAGCCTTGATCACGGTAGACTTCCAAGAACTGAGTTTCAAAGTGGTGAGTTTGGAATCTAGAGAAGAGTTTGGAAGTATAAACGGATTTTTATTCCAAACATTAACGTAAGTAACGGCGAAGACCCCACTGCCTTTCATCGTAAGAAAAACAAGAAGATAATTGAAAACAATTCCTCATTCCACATTCCACTTTTATACAAAAATACTAAAAACGATAATTTACAAGTATACTTTAAAAAACTACTTTGGATGGTTGTAATATTTTGAATGGGTGAAAGAAGTTATTACCAGTCATGCACAAAGAAAAACGATGGAGCATACAAAGAAGGAAAGAAAAGGGATCTAAAATCAACTGCAAAACAGTGATACATATACAACAAATATATTCAATAAGATACAAAAACAATATAAGAACGTCTTCCATGGATGTGGAGTTTCATGTTCCCACACTTGCCCCTTGCTGCAACAATACTTCTCCTTTCAACGGCATAACGCGCCTTAGAAACGAGGGAACCCTGTAATCTTTCGCTTGATTATTATAGTTTAACAGAAAAGGCATTACAATAAAATTGGAATAGTTATTTTAATTCAATTTCAAAGTCCGCCAGGTGTTTAATTTTGTAGCTAAAATTTATGCAGAATTTTATACTGCTCTTTCGTGGTTCACTGCATAAAGGAATTGTTCCAAACGAGATTTTTACGATCACCTGCTTTGGGTTAAAAGACCCGCTTATTAACCAATACTTAGCTTCTAGACTTGCATACGAATTTTTTCTTGGGAGGGGGGTGTCAAATAAACCCAAATTTCTGGTTTCTTTGGCGCAAAAAGAAGGAGAAAAAGAATCCGAACTCAAGAGAGTGGCGGGCCAGAATATCCCATCCTAGATACGTGTTTTCTTAACCCAGCTACCGAGAATAACAAGGCATGTATATTTTCGGAATATATGAGCATAAACTGATAAAATAACGGAGTTTAATTCTAATATACCTAAAACTATTTGTCGAACACAGAATAAAAAAAAGGTTTATTTTAAGGTAAAAATATTCTAAAACAACTGGCTTTAAGTTTCACTTAAGGCAACATAGTGATTTGGGTCCAATCATAAACAACGCCCAAGCGTTGAATTAGTAAAATGTGACGTGTTTCCAGTGTATTTCTTCTTTGTTCCCAACTACTTTATACAGAACGGATGGCCAGAAAACGTGACGGGAGACTATTCAATCAAAAAGTAAAAATTATATTCCCATTTTAAACGTCAATGTGAATTGGAGGGCAGCTTGCCCTCTTCAGTGCCCCCATTGTCCCTGGGAACCCCGTTAGTCCCAACGGAATCGAATCATAATTGCGAGTCAGCAATTTCATCCAGAATAATCAAGGAGTCCTTCAGGGAGGGGAGAAAGGCGTTCGCCCCCCCCCCCAAAAGCCCCGGGATCAATGAGCCAAATTACATAAAAGGTCTGTTCTTCACATTAAGCAGAAAAGGCGAGCCTTTAATTGCACCTTGTTAAAACCAGAACTGTGCATGTAATTTAAATCTTTAAACTGAAAAAAAACTTAGGCTAATACCCCTCCAACAAGCCCCTTCATCCCAACTTTTTAGCAGAAAGTTCGACGTATTGCACCTCGTTTAAACTGGAAATATACAAAGACCTTCAATATATGTGATTTGAGGACAAAATGATGGCCCATTGAAACTTGGAGATAATTTCCGGCTTGGTACATACACGAGCAAATTCTGGAATAAGTTACAAAATGAGTCAAGTCCAAACTGCACTTAGTCCTCCCCACTTGTCAACGTTTAAGAAGAAAGGTAGGCAGATAGAACCTTCTTTAAATTATGAGCATGCAACGAATTTACAACTACATGAAGTTCATAAACATCAGGTGTAACAGGACCCAGTAGTAACTTCAACACACACATCCTCTACCCCACCAACCTTTTAGCTGTAAGACAGGAATATTGAGCCTTATTTAGGCAGTAATCATGCAACCTGTATGATTGAAGGAGCAAAGTAGACCATTATTCCTGCATTACCCCCCCCCCCCCCTCACCGTTATACCATTTTTGAGCTCCACTTACCTTCCGCACAAAAGTGCCCAAAAAAGCTTAAACTTTGGGGACCACATAGCTACAGTAAGCCTCCCCCTCCCTCTGAGAGATTTTGGAGCACTGACGTTATACTGTTAGGCATAAGAACACTTAAAATGTCAAACGACCCTTATACAGTCAAGAACATTCGTGCAAAAGTCGGAGAGGGGCAACAAGCTTAGTCGTGACTCTGTGCAAAAACAAGTCACATCTAAGGAATTTCAATGTCTTGCTGCATACTGGATATGTGCAAACAGGATCTAATTCCGAGCTATAAAAAGATACAGCCTTTCTACAGACTGACTTGGTGCAACAATGAGCTATGTCCTGACTCGGTTCAAATCGAGCAAATCGGTACAAAGTCCTGATTCTGTGCGGAACAAATTAAGTCAGGACAAAAAAAGAAGCTGAGTTTTAACACTGTACAAAAACAAGCCGAATTTAAGCTCCAAATTTGTTTACAATTGCTGAAGAATAACTCGATGCAATAAGAAGGCATATCTAACCTGCAGAATTTCCGAGCATCAGTACAGACAAACTTGGCGCAATAGCGACTTACGTCCTAAATCGGTCCAAAAATGCTTGCACACCTGACTCTGTGCAAGCACAAGTTGAGTCCAAGCAGTGGAATCAGGACAAAAAATTCTTGTTTGCGGAGACTTTAACACAGATTTAAGAAATGATAATGCTTCCCTTTCTTAGAACTTAAAAACCTAGTTTCCACCTGACGTACATATTTTATATAAAGATCAAACTTACACGTATCAGTACAGTTCTTTTAGCACCTCGGATTTGGATTTTATTATAACGCATCTTCAAGAATCGGTGAGCCTTAATGTACATCTATCACAAGGTTTTTTAATTAGTGATCATTCACATCTAGAACTGTCCTGCTTCGAGCGTCTTTAAGTGGCGGATCAGGGGTCAGAAACCGGTTCACAAAGAGGTCGTGAGATAAAATAGATACAGAGATGTATCAAGAAAATTTAAATTATATTTTGCGTAAAAGATACCATATCACCTTCTTTGTTCTTCGCGTCGTGGGGACCCCGTGGATGTTGATTGTTACCTTGCTGAAATATCACATTCTCTAAAGGTTGCCGCATATGTTGCCGTCCCTACTGAATCAGTAAAAACTAACACGCGTAAAAGGGGAAGCTAAACTCCGTCATCGGTTTTGGTATGAAATATGGAAGGATTGCGATAGACCTCGTTCAGGTATAGTTTTCGGTTTAGTTAAATGGACGAAGCAGAATTTTCAGAAAGTTGTGAAAAATTTGAAAAAAGCCCAATTTGAAAATTTATCACAGTCAATACAGAATAATCCACAACTTTTGTGGAAAGAGGTTACTAAACTTACATGTTCCACTTCAACCCTGACAAATCAAATTACCAACACTGAATGGCACACTCATTTGTCATTAGTATATGCTTGCGACCCACCACCAATTGACACAGATTTCCATTGAATATTGCAGAGACAATTGTCAAAGCTGAATCCCCACAAAATTTATATCACTAATACACCTTCTGGGCTATTAAAACACATTCATCTTCTACAAACAGATAAAATGTCTGTCGAGGATGGGGTGCAAGGAGAACATTTGAAATATGGTACATATGTGCTGTTCGAAGGGTTAGCTTTGTTATTTCAAATAGTTCTGTCCCAACAGCATTTCCCTAAGACATTATGTGAAGGGATAGGTACACGTACGCCTATAAAGAATAAGGACCCCGCGCTATCCAATTCATATAGACCTATAACCATATGCTCTATGCTCAGCAAGTTACTTGAAAAAATAATTTGCCCGTTTCTGCGTGAAAAATGTGATTTTCGGGATCATCAATTTGGTTTCAGGCAAGGTTTAGGAGTCCAAAATGCACATTCTGTGTTCTTGTCTATAATGGAACGTCACAAGATGATGAAGAAGAGTATGTATGTATGCGCAGTTGATATAGCTAAGGCTTTTGATTCAATTTTGCATTTACAATCTTTAGTTTCTCTGTTCAATAGCGGAACTAGCGGCTTTATTTGCGCGTGCCTTTCGAATTAGTACCAGAATTTAATAGTCCGGGTCCGTTCTTGTGATGGTTTGACAAGACCCAGTCTTCTAAAACGCGGAGATCAGGCTCAGTTCTAAGTTCATTAATATTCAATAACGCACTTAGAACTCCAACAAGAAGCATCTCACTCTATGTTGTTGATAATCATATCTATATTAGTCATTTCTTGTATGCAGATGACATGCTTCTTCTTGCTGATAGCCTGTCATCAATGGAAAGGGCTTTTGAGGCTCTTCAGGCTAGTTTGTCTAAAATTGGCTTTGCTATTGAACTGTCGAACACAGAGTTTATGATAGTAAACCGGAATGAGAAGACACATTTAGAATCCTCTAAAGTAGGTTCGATCGCTTTTTCCAAGCCTGATTAAGTCAATTATTTAGAGTTTCACTTTAGTTCATTGATAAAAGCGATACGCACTCTGGTTGTTAATGAGTTGAAAAAGAAACTTCGCAAAACATATGGTTTGCTAGCAAAAGTTAAAGGGCAATTTGACAGGTATACATTAGGAAATTGCACCGCATATGTTTTTTCTAACTCGATTTTGGAAACTTTTTTCGTCAACAGAAAAGAAACAAACAAGGGTTCAATTTTACCGGTTTGCTGAATTCTTTATTGGTATTGCTCTATGGTTCCGTAACTCATACATTTGTAAAAAATACCATGTCTTTGATACATCTGAGAAGATGGAAGAATTATCGGCTCGATTTGAAAACCGTTGAAAGAAAATATCAGAGTTTCCGCTTAACCATCTTCTATATACGGTGGAATAGAAATTTAGTCCCCGGTCTGAGCAGTCTTTTATGTTTTAGTTGTTTTTCTCGTCAGTGGTGGTTGTCACTTTGTTGCATAGCTGATGATTTTTCATGTTTTTTTCCTTTCTCTTTATTACTCCTCTAGTACATTGTTGTTTTAATGTAGCGAAAAAGGATAACAAATGTGTATGTGTTTGTGTGTAAGTGTGGGTATATATGTATATGTATGTGTATGTATGTATGTATATAGTAAGGAGAAGTAGGCCCCAAGATTGCTGAGTTGTCAACGTCACTGTGACATTACTAGTGATCAATAGCAAAAAAAGCCTCTAATGTCTCATCTCGTTGTTTTTTAATGTATATTTTATAAGCCATAGGATTCATTCCGTGACGCATACGATTTATTTGCCATTTGATGACCGATGTAGGAATTTATTATACTTTCTGTTTGAACTTTATGATATATGGTTGGGTAGACTTTCTGCTTAACCTTTATGAGATATAGATGGGTAGACCGTTAGGTCCAGTATTTTAGTGTTGATTTAAGTTCCCACAGTTGATTTAAGTTTCCACTTGTTTTTCTTTTTTTCTCGTTAGACATGTCTTTTTCTCTCTCTTTGTTTGTACTCCTCTAGTGCATTTTTAATGTATCGATAGAGGGCGAAAATAAATTATTATTATTATTGCTGCGGTATGACACGGTACAAAAACAAATCAAGTCATGAAACTATATAAAAACAAGCTTAGCCAAAACTATAGAAATTTCACAACATTACCGTTGAATGACTCAATACAACATGAGCTAGACCCTGATTCAACGCAAAAACGCTGTGTCATGACTGGATGAAAGAACAAGGAAACTCCTGATTCTGTGCAAAAACAAATCTCATGCTAAACCATTCAACATATGCCACTCAAATCCCTTACGAACGGAATCATCCTCAACTTCAAAATATTTGTTGATGGAGTCACTTCAATCTTAAATCACCAGCCTTGTGCTCCTGTATCTCAAAAGATGGTAATCCTTTAAAAACTGGCAGAGTCATTTCAACTGATTGAGGAACAGGGGGTAGAGCTAATAGTAAAATAGGATAATCAATCATACATTCGTGTTTCTTCTTATATACTGACATTTTCATTATTTAACAGTATCAATTTTGAGTGATATCTGGACTCTTGCCAAATATAGGTATACCGAATAAAAATGTATCAAATTTTCTGTTCGGTTATGGCCCTGATGAGGATATGCTGGGTATAACAGTTTGGAGCTGTTCCGGTGCTGTGAGATGGATTGGGTTCTGTTCCGTCATAAGCTCCTTCCTCATCCCTATCCACGAAAGGGAAATCCTGCTTACGTGGTCACGTAGTCAGGGCAGACCTATCACGAGTTTGCCTAACCAAA
This sequence comes from Artemia sp. Qi Xiang Cuo, assembly GCF_049724085.1. Lineage (NCBI taxonomy): Eukaryota > Metazoa > Arthropoda > Branchiopoda > Anostraca > Artemiidae > Artemia > Artemia sp. Qi Xiang Cuo. The sequence continues at coordinate 47,478,023 of NC_142806.1, forward strand.
ACCGCGACTACAAACAACGCTGCAGGATGAGCTTGAGGGGTGTCGGCCCTCAAGAAAATTGTAGCCTAGAAAACGACATATCATTTGCACCGGATTCTGGTTGATGGATAATTCTTCCAGGTTTGTTTGTTTTGGTGTTTCTTTTTGGGTTGAAGGGCCTTTTCCTAGCTAGATTATGTATTATGGGGTGCCTCCCCATAGTTGCATTATCTTTGTAGGCAAGAATATATAATGAGTATGAGGTAATAGCCTTGAGATTACCTGTGCAGTTTTTGACTCTTGTTGATAGAAGAGCATCGTGAAGAGCGGAGACCATATTGTGACCAACATAAGCCTTGCATTGCACAAAGCCTCCATTCATACTGGAGATGCCACGGACTTCTTGTGGTCCGGCTCTAACCCAGCTTAAGCGCTTAGTGTAGACTTGATAAGATGTGTTAATCCCCATCCTGCACTAGTTCTGGGACTGTGTTTTCCTAAGGCCATACAAATTTCAATGATTTAAATAATATAAAAATTAGAACTTGGAATGTTACAATGTTAAAAGACAACTATTTTATTGACATTTTGACGAGAAAACTCGGAAGCTTTGAACTGGACTTATCAGAACTTCCAGAAAGTCATCCCAAGGGTAGGAAGCATAAAATTAGGTGATACAGAAAAAATTTAACCAGGCAGGATGGATGGGTGCATAGGCAGGATTTAGGGCTCATGATGAATAAGGAAGCTCCTAAGTATTGTTTAGATTGAGAAGGTATTAATAATAGAATTCTTGCTGCTCATTTTACGACTAAAAAGTGCAGGGTATCAATCAATAGTAGTATATGCCCTTGTATAACCGGCTTATGGAGATAGTAGTGATTCAGACGGATTTTACTAACAGATACAGGAACAAATAGACAGGATCTCAGGTACCAATATGGTATTTTCATTTGGGGATTTTAATGCCAAAGTTGGTAGACATAAGGATAGATGGTATCCAACCCTAAGTAAATTTGGTGTAGGAAAAGAAATGGTAACGGTTATAAACTGCTACGATTTTGTAGGTATAACAATCTAGTTATAAGCAATACAGCATTTGGTCATAAAATTGCCCGTAGGTTAATATGATATTCACATGATGGTAAGACGGATAATCTTCTTGATTATGTTACTGTAAACCAAAGACTGGCAGGAACGATACAATATACTGTGGTACTTAGGAGTGCTATAGTTAATGTTAAAAGTAAAGATCACCATTTAGTAATGTAAAGAGTTAATCCAAAGCTGAAATTTCGGAAGGGTAACTACCTTCGGAGAAGTTATGACGTTGATAGACTCTAGAATGAGAATTTGAGAGATATTTTCCAGGAACAGATGAATACTAAATCAGCGAGTCTAAAATTTGACAATGTGGAAGATGGATGGAATAATTTCAGGAAAATAGTTTGTGAAGTCGCAGATGGTGTCTTAGGGAGGAAAGTCGGAAACAGGGCTAAGAATTTTAGCGAAAGTGCTTTGAGTTTAGTAGAGAGAAGAGGAGGCTTGTACAAGAATTATCTGAGTGATAGATCATATGAAAATAAGAGCAGTGTAGGGGAAATGGAGAAGGTATTGAAACGTGAATTAAGCAGGTGTGAAGTGAAGGTCATGGAAAAGATCTAGAAGACGCAGCCAGACGGCATAATAGTAAAATATTGCACTGACATGTTAAAACACTGAGAGGGAACAGTCAATCTGGACTTGTCCCAGTTAAAGATAGGAACGGCGACACAATTAGCGATAAGGAAAAAGTAAATGAGGGATGAGCAGAACATTTTGAAAACGTGTTAAACTGTTTTCACAGGAAAAGATATAGAAAGGAATGAAAAAGTTTGTGATACTTTGGAAGTGAAGGAAGATCTATTTTGTGAGGAAAATTAGCAACAGTAGTAAAGGGATTCAAACATATCAAGGCCCAAGGTGCTGATAGTGTAATAAATGTGTCTTTTAAATATGATGGTTCTAAAGTTAGAGATAAGTTACTAAAGAATATGAATATGATTTTTGAAAAAGCAGAAGTACCTAGCGACTTTAGGAAAACTCCTAATTAAAGTCCTCTATAAGAAAGCGGATACGAGTGAGTGTGAGGCAATAGCTTGGTTTCTGTAGGAAACAAATTACTAAGTATGATGATACTTCTTAGACTTAGAGATGCTGCAGATGGAGTTTTAAGAGAAGAACAGTGTGGCTTTAGGAAGGGGAGGGGTTGCATCGACTAAAGTTTCACTCTTAAATGAATAATTGAGAAGTACCTGAGCAATCAAACCCCTTTATTTTTCAAGTTTATAAATTATGAGCAAGCGTTTGATTCAGCCAATAGAAAATCAATAGCGAAGTTCCTATCCGTGTTTGGTATACCAGATAAACATACTAAAGTGATAAGTGCTATGTACGAGAATAACATTAGTGCGGTTAAGGTAGAAATGAAGTTAGTAGCTCCTTCCATATTGGATCAAGAGTTAATCAAGTTTGCGTTCTATCCCCCTTTATATGGATTATTTTGACGGACCTTGTCCTAAGAAGCAGAGCAAAGGCTATGGGTCAACACGGAATCTAATAGGGGAAATAAAACCCTCCTACACTTAGATTATGCTGATGATTCCAGTGTCCTAGTTGAAAATGTTAGCAAAATCAATGAATTTTTGGAAGTTTTGAGAGTTCAGGGTTCAAGAATAGGTTTGAAAAATTAATGTTAAGAAGACCAAGTCGCTAGTGCTGGGAATAAGTGAAGGTGAAGAGGTAATGTTGGGCAACGAGAAGATCGAACAAGTGGACAGCTTCACTTACGTAGGTCGTATTATTAGTAAAGACGGTGGATTCATATGTTCAAAGTTGTATAGCCAAAACCCGGGGTGTTTTCCCACAGTTGAATTTTTTTTTGCGAAAAAACAGAAACGTAAGTCTGCGAACCAGGATTAGGATATTGGAAACTACAGTGATGATAGTGGTCAAGTATGGTTCTGAAACGTTGGCACTCCCAAAGAGGGAGAAGGATTTGCTAGATGTTTTCCAGAGAAATTGTCTACGAAGTGTTTTGGGTACCTGTCTGAGAGACCGCATTTCAAACAGTAATCAGTACGAAAAATGTGGTTCAATTCCACTTTCTAGGCCTATAATAAGAGAGAAGTCGAGATGGTTAGGACCCGTTCTACGGATGAAGGATGACAGATTACCAAAGACAGTCCTTGTCAGCCAACCATCTAGGGCCAAATGAAAAGCAGGACGCCCTCAAATGGGGTGGGAGTATACCATAAAGAAATATTTAAGGGAAGTTAGAACTTCTTGAGAGAGTGTACAGAGGAAGACTTTGAATAGATTGGGATGGAGAAGGAGCGTACGTAGCTGTGGTGGCCTCAGGCGTTTTTTTGCTGCAGTGAGTTGTTATTAGTAGTAGTAGTAACTAGTTTTCCGTTTGCATACATCCGTTAACTCTTGAGATGTTGCTTGTACATTTGGCGAGGCACTAAAAATTAGTCTTGATAAACAATGTTCACTTTAAAGTCTAAAAAATAGTTTGTTTTTTTTAACAAACATACTGACGTTTTTTCTTTGAATAGGAATGGGAAAACTGCTACACATAACAAATCGAAGCGGTGTTTTTCAATCGCTTAGACTGCAAACTAACAAAGTCGTGTATAAGGAAACGTTTCAGTTCAGATATAAACAGAAACGAAATTCTGCTAATCAAGTATACAAGCAAAACACAGGTCTCATGTCGGAATTTACTTCTCTAACTTAGAGTGCAACATACTACCTCACTATATCATCTGAGGCATAACTGTACATACGGTGTCAACCCCCCGTTGCCCGTCGGAGAAGGTTTAGGTCAGCCAACACAGAGTTTCCTATGCTTCCTGTACTTAACATTCAATCCCACAGTGAGTACTACGTTCTCTTAAGATGTAGGGAAAATCATGATGCGGTAAAGAAAAAATAGTTTTGGAATTAACACGTCTCTGGATTAGCAACCCTGGAACTCAAACTTAAAGCCAAAAAGCAGAGTCAATAGAAATTGCACTACAAATTGTTCCTCTGTCACTAATAATGGTCAGACCTTTGTAAGGCTAGTTATTCCCGCGCAAAAAAAATGCAAGGATTATAGTAGAAAAGTTACTTGCCGACTCTGCAACAAAGCCGACTTGGGAAAAGAGAAAATTAGCCCTTTTTTTTAACAAGACTTGATACAATAGTCCATATTTTACAACAAAATCACTAGAATTTTACTTCAGGCGTTTTTTTTTTGGTTATCATCAAGTTGCTTTCTTCCAATCAGCGAAGTTGAGAATTTAAAAAACATACTAAAGCCCTCATCCAGTCACTCTGCCACTACTGGAATGAATAATTGTCTAATTTCTTATTAATGTGATTGACATTTAAGAGAATATTTTACGTTTTATATTCACGCCTGGGAATCCGCGGTAAAGAGCAAACATTAGAATCAAAAGAAAGGGCTTATATCAGAGAGGTGAGATATTAAGGCAATTAACAAAGTACATAAAGCTAATTCTATTAAAATGCATGCACAGGGAAATGTGGACAACCTGAAATGTGCTTTTGAGAAGGAGAGGAAAAAACTGAAGGTAAATTACCTCAAAGGTAGCTTCCAAATTTTGTTCTGTGATGGCAGGAAGTGAGACAGACATTCTGCCGACGATGAACTTCTTAAAGGTTATAAAACCCTTACAATCCTGAAAGAAAAGATATAAATCAAGCTATTGATGATGAAATGCCTTTTACCAAAGCAAAGTTGTTCGAATATGCGGCGCATAAAATAGTGAAATTTACTTACAATGCTTCGTAAGTTTGTATTAATTTGAATCCTGGATGAAAACTGGTCATACAATAAAGTGAGTTCACACACACTGGGAAAAGAGTCTTCCAGCTTGCAAGAACAGTTGCTTGGCCTACAAAAACCATTAGTATATCCCTGTTTCTCAACTACGAAGAGGCCAAACTGACCGTTAACAAGTTAACAAGCAATGTTCTCTTTCTAGCTTGGCATCAAAGTGGGAGATGGAAATATTAAAAAATAATTTCAAATTTACTTCTCTAGTAACTTTTCAATATGGTTAAACAAGCATGTTTTTAAAGTAACTTGTGCACAGTTGTCACTAGATAAGAAGATTGAAGGAAGCTGAAAGAAGTAGTTACTTAACCACTGTTATTTATATTAGCGCAGTGTGTAATTATTTGATATCAAGTGTTTTTTTCTTTGTTTCTTCTTATTTTATAGTTTTCTTCCTCAGTTGTTTGCAGTGTCCGTTTTTCCTTACAGTTTTTACATACGTGTAGACCATTCCTCTCCCGTTTCTTGTTATTTTCTTGTCAAACACCTTATTCATAGATGTCAATGGGATTTTAAATACTCCATCCTTATACTTTAAGTAATATATCGTTTTTCCAAGACCCTTTTCTTACAGGCGGAGATATTGTCTAACCTTACCACAAATTAATAAGCTAAAGTACGCTCAGATTCCATTTTTTGGGTTTTAATTTATTTTATCGGCAACCCTGACATTAAAATAAGCACTAAGTGCAGGCTACAGATAGACCCAGAATTTTACTGACAAGAAATAACGGTAAGATGCAATAAAATTCCAAGCCCACCAAGGAATAACAAGGTCAGGCACATTATAAAACGGCTTCCAGCCAGTAAGACGATCATAGAAAAACCGTGAAGTGATCACACTATGACAGAATATTTGAATCAGATTGACATCTTTCATAGAGGCAGGTGCCTTTTGAGCTGCTAAACAGGAAGGAAAAACGATAAGTAAGACTTTCTAAATTTCAAAAAAGGTCAAAAGTATTGTTTATCTAGGTCAAGCAACTGTTTTACAGACTGTAGACAATTTTTACAGTGTGTCTAAGCCTGCGATAATTATCCCAATCCTTCTTTAGCAGCCGAATTTGGGTTAGAACTTATTTAAGATCAGCCAGGAATGTAGTCTATCCAAGTTACAGGGCATTTTGCCAGGAAAAACACAGCTTAAAAGGGATGGTCTCCAATTAGTAAATGATATGACCGCATTTCGGACAACGGTAGAAACGAAGCTTACATAAAGCATAATAAGATGTAGGCAAGTAGAAAAGAAAACCTTCGAGTGTAAAAGTATATTCACCAAATGTGAACAGCAAAACCGAGTTTTCAATATAATTTCATTCTTCTTGAAAAATTTCGCTACGAAAAGACGGAAAATTCGCAGAGGAAATCCTTCGTCTTCCCATGTTTCAAGATGCATTTTGAAAACAAGAAAATTGAATTCATTGTTTGACACAAACAAGTTACCCTCGAGGGATTTCAATACCGGTGAACAGACACGCGCCAAAATTAATTTGTCTGAAAAGCATTCACAGGGTTTTTACCATGTTCATTCTTGTCCCATATTAAATAAACAAGAAACAAGTTTTTTCAACAAAAACAAGGAGCAACATTAAAACTTGAAACGAACACAAATTATTCCGTACACGGGGAGCTGCCCCCCTCCTCAATACCTCGCTCTCCACACTGAAGTTTTTTAGTACTTAAAAATTCAGGAGTCGTTCTGAAAAAATTGGGACAAAAATTCGCAGTATAGCGTAAAGAGGAAGGTATTGAGGAGGGAGCAGCTCCATTCATACACAGAATAGTTTCTGTTTGTTTTAAGTATTGATGTTGCTCCTTAATTTTAGTTGAAAAAAAACTTGTTTTTTAAAATTCACTTTCTGATCGATTTCAAATAATGCCAGGAAATCTATCTCCCCCTCCATGGAAAGTCCCCCTCACGAAAATTTCGTCCTTGAAAGTCCCCCCCCCCAAAAAAAGACAATTCCATTCTCGCTGAAAATTCCCCCTGCAATTTTTCCCGCGGATAATCTGGCCTGGAAAATTATCCTTAGCCTACTTTCATTAAAAAAAAAAACATTTATTTTTTATTTACGAGAAAAAAATTTAGAAAAGGATATTATTTTTTCTCTTAATTTCTGATCGTTTTTCTAATCATACCGGAAATCCCAACAACGTGGAAAATTTTATCCGGAAATCTCTCCCCCCCCCCCCAAATGGTAAGTTTATCCCGCGGAAAATTTCCCCATGTAGAATTTTTCCCGCAGAAAATTCTCCCCTATGGAACAATTCCCCAGACAATCCCTGTGGAACACCTGGACATGTAAAATTCAGTCACCAAAGAGAAAAAAAGACAAATAAAAAGAATTTCGAATAGAAATTCTGGCCAATTACCCCCATGTAATATTTCACCTGGAAAGTTCGCCCCCGGAAACTTTCTCATCACGGAAAACCCCTCCCCGAAAATGTCAAAGTTTCACCTTAATATCCTTAGCCTTTTCAGACACACTAAGAATCAAACATTACCACTTCTCCTAATGATAAATCCTGCACGTTAACAATGGGCACATTACATAATTTACAATCCTTGCTCCGGGGCTGTGGGGGGTCATGTCATCCCCACAGGCATAGTTATTGGACCTTTCAAACATGGTGAACAAAATAACTATCTCAAAGTTTTGATTTGACGACTTGGGGGAAACAAGGGGGATGAAAGGGGGCTAGTTGCCCTCCCATCTTTTAGGTCATATAAGAAGGGAACAAGAAATTTTAATTCCCATTCAGTTGAGCCCTCTCCCGATCTTCTAGTATCATTGGTTGGATACGATAAAACCTGAAAAAAACAACAACAACAAAAAAAAACAACAAATAAACAGCGCATCCATGATCTTTCTTCTGGCGAAAAAAAAAAATTAAATTCCAAAATTTTGCAGAAGGGAGCTTGAAGCCTCTAGAGTAGTTTTCTGATGCGCAAAATTTAATGATTTGATTAAGATTCCTTAACATTTTGGGGGTGTTTTCCTTTTTTTCGAAAATCCAACAAATTTTCTTAAGCTCGTTGCTTTTGATGGGTAACATTAAACTAAATGAATTTTATATATTTGGAAACAGCATAAAGAAGCCAATCGTTTTGATGTATCTATTGTTATTAAATTCGATTTCGAAGAGTTTCGTGTAATATTGGGCCGAGTCACTCCTTACTTACAGTTCATTACCACGAACTGTTTGATTCCGGAGTAAATTATTGGTGAAGCATAGTCAAATTAAAAAATAAATCAATTTGTCACGATGTTCGTTTTTGTTCGACACTCCGGACCAGATTATTGGTAAAGCACGATTAAATTCAACAGTGGTTCAAATTTTTATAAGTATTCAGTATTTTAGGAATTCATTGCTAGATTTCTTTTCCGGTGAATATATAGAATTCTCGTTGTTAGGCAGTGAACAACCTGTTTACCGGCACTTTTTGTTGCGTCCTTATTTTTGGCTTATGCAAAAGAGCATTTCGATTGCACTTCTTTTTTTTTTAACTTCCCTTGAAAAGAAAATATGATAGTAAAACGGAAAGAAGAATCAAGAACTTTGATTGGCTTACTCACATTTTTTTTTTTTTTTTTTTTTTTTTTTTTTTTTTTTTTATTCTAGAACACTAGGGCTTTAGGAGAGTCAACCACAAATAAATTTTGTTTAAAAATGCACCTTTAATTTCTAAAAATATCTGAAATTTCTAAAATATCCTGAGAAACCAGAAATCTTAGACAAAAAAGCGTTTCCTCTTTTTGAAAGTGGTTCAGGCAAGAGTAGGCAGCTGACCCCGAATTACGTAGCAAGAATCTATTCAAACGTGGAACTAAATTTTCATATCGTGTATTTTCGTTTTTCCTGTACTTTTTGTCAGCTTTGATAATAGCTGGGTGTTTTCACATTCCTCCGCGTATCTTATCCTTCCTTTAATTAAAGGAAGTCAGAGGAGGTCCCATTTTGGCGTTTAGCTTAGAATATATTTCCGCCTTCGTATAATTAGGAGCTTACAATGATAGAGCTAAACTTAGTCAAAAACCTGAAAAATTAGTCACCAGCAAGTTTTTGTAATAAATAAAATTTATTTTATAATTAGGAATTGCCCTATTGTCGACAAAAAAAAGAAGAAAAAAACAACACCTAGAGTTTAGCGAGACATGGCATTGTTACTAAGCTTTGTGGTCGTTTTTTTTTGTTTGGGACTGAGATCAAACATTTATTACTACACTAATTTTACCAATTACACTAATTAAATTAATTATTCTTATTACTACACTGGAAAAAATACCAAGTATCGCCAAACGCAAGATGCCTTTGATTTTTTTTTGTCGATAGCAGTGCCAGTTCCCGCTCTTATAAGTTACCCATACTCTTTTCTCAAAGTCTTAATAATAACGTACAATAACGAATGGCTGAACAACAGCCATTCAACTGTCTGGGTGGGACATCCAGCAGCTAGATGACCTGTTAGATTCCCATGATCTTGTTTTTGAAAATGTAGGAGTTACTCCAGATAGAAGTCGTAATTACTTTCTATCGTGATAGCAAAAGCATGTGAGTCAATCCTATATTTATTTTGCCAAATTTTAAACTATTCTCTTGTAGATGGCCTTGACATACCCTGACCGTCATTGAGTCCACTGTGCCACTTATGATTACAAGACGTGTTTTATTATTATATATAATTATAAGCTCGCTCTAGCATTAAAAAGGAGTCACTTTGCGATTCCGTTATATTAAAGTAAAGCTTTACCGCACAGGTTTCACTCCATATCATGTAAGACTCCTAGACCTCTTAGCTACATTGTTGACGGTTACAATACGCAAACATAGAACCCGAAGGCATCACTGCAAAAAAAAACAACATTGACATGTCAAAATTGGATGGTCGTCAACCATTGCATTTCAAACCAGATAACGCTAATAACCCTCTTAAATAATGGAAGATAGCAAGGTAAGATCAAAAATATTGGGGAAAACTAATTCTAACTACTTTTAAGATGGCCCTCAGATGTAGATTGGCAGCACTTTAAGCTTTTAGAGAATCTACAAACCATCTATTGGTTTCTTAGGCCAATTAGTGGTTTCGAAGCGGTCCAATTAATAGCGAAACGACAGTTTTTATAAACTTCATTCATGATGAGATTTAGTTTGTCAAAGTTTTTCAGATTCAGTTTGTTAAAAGATTCAGGTTTTCAAAAATTCAGATTCAGTTTGTCAAAACTCAGATTCAGTTTGTCAAAGAATTATGTTTTAAACTTCATTTAAATGTAGAAACCAGCCAATCCTACCCTAATTTCAATGATGCTAGCCAATAAAATTCTATGGAGAATATTCCAATTTGGCAGTCGGATCAGCTTAATTTGAATTTCGACTATTTCCAGTTCTAGATACTAGCTAAATCTTACTATTGAAAAGGTTTTAGTCATTCAGCTGACTAAAAATTAGTATTCTGACTGGACAAGAGGCTGGAGAAACTGTTCGAGCCAGTCAGAATATTTAGGATTTTTATTTTATGACTTCATGAAGGACCTAAGCAGGGTATCGCCTGATTTGTAAATTTCCTGATTTTTCCAAAATTCCCGTTTTTCATTAAAACTAAAATCCTCCTTCACCCTTTTTTTAATTCCATAAAAAAGGCGCATCCAGGTTGTACTAGAAGAATAATGAGTCCAAAGTCAACGACATCCTCAATGACAACAAGATTAATAGCTGAAGCAAAACCCAGATGTAGTTTCATCCCAAGAGCAACTGTTTACCCTAAGCAAAGAAAAGAAGAGATTGCGCACAAAATCTTAATTTATGAAATGAAATTTAATAAAAAAAAAGCAAAAAAAAGACTTTGGGAAGGGATTTCCTTAGCATGACTATATTATCATTTTAAAAGTTAAACGACTTGACACAATTCTTTTCAAGAAAAGAAAATATAGTGAAATCGGTCCGTAGCCGATTTGAAAAACTCTCCCCGTAAAATTTATGGATGGCAGTCATAAATTTACAGAATATATCGGATCCTGCTGCTTCACATACACCAGAGTCAAGTTTCTACAGAAAATCCCTGCTACAGACATACTTTCTAGATTTTTAACTTACTGCCACGTTCAATCGGACAAGCCAAAATATTAATACAATGATAAAAAATTACAAATACACAAAAATAACTAAAAAAAGGACTCCTCCACCCCAATCTATTCAAAGCCTCCCTTTTTACACCCACCCACGAAGTTCCCATTTCCTTTAAATCTTTCTTTATGACGTCCTCCCACCTCAGACGGGGACGAACTGCTTTCCGTTTAGCCCTAGACGGTTGGCCGAAAAGAACAATCTTCGGTAATCTGTCATCCTTCATCCGCACAACGTGACCTAGCCACCTCAACCTTTCTTTCATTATAGACCTAGAGAGCGGTATAGAACCAGATTTTTTGTACAGCCTATTGTTTGAAATACAGTCAGTCAGCCGGGTACCCAGAACAATCCGTAGGAAATTTCTCTGGAAAAAATCTAGCAAATATCCATCGATTTTCGGAGCGTCCATGCTTCAGAGCCATATTTGACCACTGTCATCACTATAGCTTCTAATATTCTAATCTTGGTTTGCAGACTTATCTTCCTATTCTTCTAGACTTTTTTTTAACTGTTTTAACAAAGCTAAACTGAACATAAATTTCCCTGACTTTACCAGAATTTTTGCGAAGTCCCTAACTTTGCCCTAACTATTTGTCCTGGTAGGGATTTACCTGACCCTCCCAGCCTTTGCTTGACCTTTAGATACCCTACTAGGTTTCCTCAATCATCGTTGGTAGTAATTCCCGACATTGAATTTATAAATCGAACGTCCAAGAATATTTTATTAGAACGTCGCAATTGAAAATGTGACTACA
>NC_142806.1:47751435-47843633 GCF_049724085.1 Artemia sp. Qi Xiang Cuo
TTTTTTTGTGTGTGTAAGTTTTTGTGTGTGTGAGTATATTTTTGTGTGTGTAAGTTTTTGTGTGTGTGTAGGTTTTTGTGTGTGTGTACGTTTGTGTTTGTATGTTTAATTTTTTGTTTGTTTGCAAGTTGTTTTTTGTGTGTGTAATTTTTTGTGTGCGTGTTTAAATTTTTTTGTGTGTGTGTAATTTTTTTTCGTGTGTGTAAGTTTTTGTGTGTAAGTTTTTGTGTGTGTGTAAGTTTTTTTTGTGTGTGTGTGTAAGTTCTTGTGTATGTGTAAGTTTTTGTGTGTGTGTATGTTTTTGTTTTTATTTAAGTTTTTGTGTGTGTAAGTTTTTGTGTGTGTGTAAGTTTTTGTGTGTGTGTAAATTTTTATGTGTGTGTAAGTTTCTTTGTGTGTGTGTGTAAGTTTTGTGTGTTTGTATAATTTTTTGTGTGTGTGTAAGTTTTTGTGTGTGTTTGTTTTTGTGTGTGTGTATGTTTTTGTGTGTGTGTGTTAGTTTTTGTGTGTGTGTGTAATTTTTTGTGTGTGTGTATGTTTTTGTGTGTGTGTAAGTTTTTGTGTGTGTGTATGTTTTTGTGTGTGTGTAAGTTTTTTTGTGTGTGTGTATGCAATTGTGTGTGTGTATGTTTGTGTGTTTGGGTGTAAGTTTTTTTGATTTTGTTAGTTTTTTGTGTGTGTGTGTAAGTTTTTGTGTGTGTTTTTAAGTTTTTTGTGTGTGTAAGTTTTTGTGTGTGTGTAAGTTTTTGTGTGTGTGTAAGTTTCTGTGTGTGTGTAAGTTCTTATGTGTGTGTAAGTTTTTGTGTGTGTGTAAGTTTTTGTGTGTGTGTAAGTTTTTATGTGTGTGTAAGTTTTTTGTGTGTGTGTAAGTTTTTGTGTGTGTGTATGTTTTTTTGTGTGTGTAAGTTTTTTGTGTGTGTGTAAGTTTTTGTTTGTTTGTAAGTTTTTGTTTGTGTAAGTTTCTTTTGTGTGTGTAAGATTTTTCGAGTGAGTAAGTTTTTTTGTGTTTGTAAGTTTTTGTGTGTGTGTGTAAGTTTTTTTGTGTGTATGTAAGTTTTTGTGTGTGTATAAGTTTTGTGTGTGTGTGTAAATTTTTGTGTGTGTGTATTTATTTGTTTTTGTGTTTATTTTTATGTTTGAGTGTAAGTTTTTTTGTGTGTGTGTGTGTAAGTTTTTGTGTGTGTGTAAGTTTTTGTGTGTGTGTGTAAGTTTTTGTGTGTGTGTAAATTTTTGTGTGTGTTTAAGTTTTTGTTTGTGTTTCTAAGTTTTTTTATTTGTGTAATTTTTTTTGTTTGTGTTATTATTTGTGTGTGTGTGTAAGTTTTTATGTGTGTGTAAGTTTTTTTGTGTGTGTAATTTTTTGTGTGTTTGTTAGTTTTTTTTTTTGTTTGTGTGTGTGTATGTTTTTTTTTGTGTGTGTGTGTAAGTTTTTGTGTGTGTGTTATTTTTGTGTGTGTGTGTAAGTTTTTGTTTGTGTGTGTAAGTTTTTGTGTGTTTGTAAGTTTTTTTGTGTGTGTAAGTTTTTTTGTGTGTGTAAGTTTTTGTTTGTGTTTTTGTTTTTGTTTGTGTGTTTATGTTTTTGTGTGTGTGTGTATGTTTTTGTGTGTGTGTGTGTAAGTTTTTTTGTGTGTGTAAGTTTTTTGTGTGTGTGTGTATTTTTTTGTGTATTTGTGTAATTGTTTGTGTGTGTGTAATTTTTTGTGTGTGTGTGTATTTTTTCGATTTTGTGAATGTTTTTGTGTGTATGTGTATGTTTTTTTGTGTGTGTATGGTTTTATGTGTGTAAGTTTTCGTGTTTGTGTGTAAGTGTTTGTGTGTGTGTGTAAGTTTGTTTATGTGTTTAATTTTTTGTGCGTATGTTTTTTTGTGTGTGTGTAAATTTTTGTGTGTGTGTAAGTTTTTGTGTGTGTGTATGTTTTTGTGTGTGTGTGTGAGTGAATTCGTGTTAGTTTTTGTGTGTGTGTAAGGTTTTTTTATTCAGATATTGCGTGTGTGTATGTTTTTGTGTGTGTGTATGTTTTTGTGTGTGTGTGTAAGTTTTTTTTGTGTGTGTAAGTTTTTGTGTGTTTGTAAGTTTTGTGTGTGTGTGTGTAAGTTTTTATGTGTGTGTAAGTTTCTGTGTGTGTGTAAGTTTTTGTGTGTGTGTAAGTTTTTTTTTGTGTTGTGTGTGTGTAAGTTTTTGTTGTGTGTGTGTGTGTAAGTTTTTGTGTGTGTGTAAGTTTTTGTGTGTGTGTAAGTTTTTGTGTGTGTGTAAGTTTTTGTGTGTGTGTAAGTTTTTTGTGTGTGTGTAATTTTTTGTGTGTTTGTAGGTTTTTTGTGTGTTTGTATTTGTTTGTGTGTGTGTGTATGTTTTTGTGTGTGTGTGTATGTTTTTGTGTGTGTGTAAGTTTTTGTGTGTGTGTAATTTTTTGTTTGTTATTAATTTGTTGTGTGTGTGTATTTTTTTGTGTGTGTAAGTTTTTTTTTTTGTGTGTAGTTTGTGTGTGTGTGTGTTATTTGTTGTGTGTCTGTAAGTTTTTGTGTGTGTCTAAATTTTTGTGTGTGTGTGCGTATAAGTTTTTGTGTTTGTGTAATTTTTTGTGTGTGTGTAAGTTTTGTGTGTGTGTGTGTAATGTTTTGTTTATGTGTAAGTTTTTTGTGTGTGTGTATGTTTTTGTGTGTGTGTAAGTTTTTGTGTGTGTGTATGTTTTTGTGTGTGTGTAAGTTTTTGTGTGTGTGTGTAATGTGTTGTTTGTTTGTAAGTTTCTTTGTTTGTGTTATTTTTTGTGTGTAAAAGTTTTTTTGTGTGTGTATGTTTTTTTGTGTTTGTAAGTTTTTGTTTTTTTGTTTGTTTTGTTGTGTGTTTAAGTTTTTTGTGTGTGTGTAAGCTTTTGTGTGTGTGTAAGTTTTTGTGTGTGTGTAAGTTTTTGTGTGTGTGTGTATGTTTTTGTGTGTCTATGTTTTTTTGTGTGTGTGTAATTGTTTATGTGTGTTCAAGTGTTTGTGTGTGTGTGTAAGTTTTGTGTGTATGTGTAAGTTTTTGTGTGTGTGTAAAATTTTGTGTGTGTGTATGTTTTTTTGTGTGTGTAAGTTTTTGTGTGTGTGTGTAAGTTTTGTGTGTGTGTGTAAGTTTTTGTGTGTGTGTGTAAGTGTTTTTGTGAGTTTAAGTTTTTTGTGTGTGTGTAAGTTTGTGGTTGTTAGTATGTTTTTGTGTGTGTGTGTAAGTTTTTGTGTGTGTGTATGTTTTTGTGTGTGTGTATAAGTTTTTTTTTGTGTGTGTTATGTTTTGTGTGTGTGTAAGTGTTAGTGAGCTTGTAATTTTTTATGTGTGTGTAAGTTTCCGAGTTTTTGTTATTTTTTGTGTGTTTGTAATTTTTTGTGTGTGTTTAAGTTTTGTGTGTGTGTAAGTTTTTGTGTGTGTGCAAATTTTTGTGTGTGTGTAAATTTGTGTGTGTGTGTGTAAGTTTTTTTGTATGCGTGTGAGTTTGTGTGTGTGTAAGTTTTTATGTGTGTGTGTAAGTTTTTTTTGTGTGTGTAAGTTTTTTGTGTGTGTGTAAGTTTTGTGTGTGTGTTGTAAGTTTTTTTTGTGTGTGTGTAAGTTTTTATGTGTGTGTAATTTTGTGTGTGTGTTTATGTTTTTTTGTGTGTGTTAGTATTTTTGTGTGTGTGTAAGTTTTTGTGTGTGTGTGTGTGTGTGTGTGTGTGTGTGTAAGTTTTTTTGTGTGTGTGATATTTTGTGTGTGTGTAATCTTTTGTGTGTGTGTGTAAGTTTTTTTTGTGTGTGTAAGTATTTTTGTGTGTGTGTATGTTTTTGTGTGTGTGTGTAAGTTTTTGTGTGTGTGTGTATGAGTGTTTGTTTGCGTTTGAGTTTGTGTGTGTGTAAGTGTTTGTGCGTGTGTAAGTTTTTGTGTGTGTGTAAGTGGTTGTGTGTGTGTATGTTGTTGTGTGTGTGTATGTTTTTGTGTGTGTGTGTATTTTATTGTGTGTGTGTATAAGTTTTTGTGTGTGTGTGTCTAAGTTTTTGTGTGTGTGTAAGTTTTTGTGTGTGTGTGTAATTTTTTTTGTGTGTGTGTAATTTTTTTTGTGTGTGTAAGTTTTTGTGTGTGTGTGTAAGTTTCTGTGTGTGTGTGTAAGTTTTAATATGTGTGTAAGTTTTTGTGTGTTTGCAAGTTTTTGTGTGTGTGTGTGTAAGATTTTTGTGTGTGTGCAGGTTTTTATGTGTGTTTGTAAGTTTTTATGTGTGTGTAAGTTTTTTGTGTGTGTGTAAGTTTTTGTGTGTGTGTAGTTTTGTGTGTGTGTGTAAGTTTTTGTGTGTGTGTAAGTTTTGTGTGTGTGTGTTAGTTTTTGTGTGTATGTAAGTTTTTGTGTGTGTGTAAGTTTTTGTGTTTGTTTAATTTTTTATGTGTGTGTAATTTTTTTTGTGTGTGTAAGTATTTTTGTGTGTGTGTGTAATTTTGTTTGTGTGTGTTAATTTTTGTGTGTTTGTGATTTTTTGTGTGCATTTCTTATTTTTTGTTGTGTGTGTTTATTTGTAAGTTTTTTGTGTGTGTGTAAGTGTGTGTTTGTTCGTTAGTTTTTGTGTGTGTGTGTATGTTTTTGTGTGTGTGTATGTTCTTGTGTGTGTGTGTATGTCCGTGTGTGTGTGTAAGATTTTGTGTGTGTGTGTATGAGCTTGGTATTTTTTAATTTTTTGTGTGTTTGTATGATGTAGCGATTTTTTATGTTTTTGTGTGTGTGTATGTTTTTGTGTGTGTGTATTTTTTTGTGTGTGTGTGTAAGTTTTTTGTGTGTAGTTAAGTTTTTTTGTGTGTGTAAGTTTTTGTGTGTGTGTAAGATTTTGTGTGTGTGTATTTTTTTATGTGTGTGTATGTTTTTGTTCGTTTGTAAGTTTTTTTGTGTGTGTGTAAGTTTTTATGTGTTTATAAGTTTCTGTGTGTGTGAAAGTTTTTGTGTATGTGTGTAAGTTTTTTATGTGTGTAAGTTTTTGTGTGTGTGTGTAAGTTTTTGTGTGTGTAAGTTTTTGTGTGTGTGTAAGTTTTTGTGTGTGTGTAAGTTTGTGTGTGTGTGTGTGTAAGTTTTTGTGTGTGTGTAAGTTTTTGTGTGTGTGTGTAAGTTTTTGTGTGTGTAAGTGTGTGTGTAGTTTTGTGTGTGTGTGTAAGTTTTTGTGTGTGTGTAATTTTTTGTGTGGGTGTAAGTTTTTGTGTGTGTAAGTTTTTTCGTGTGTTTAAGTTTTTTTGTGTGTGTAAGTTTTTATTGGTGTGTAAGTTTTTTTGTGTGTGTAATTTTTTTTGTGTGTGTGTAAGTTTTTGTGTGTGTGTGTAATTTTTTGTGTGTGTGTAAGTTTTTGTGTTTGTGGGTAAGTTTGTGTGTGTGTGTAAGTTTTTGTGTGTGTCTTAGTTTGTGTGTGTGTCTTATTGTGTGTATGTGTGTAAGTTTGTGTGTTTGTGTGTGTTAGTTTTTTTGTTTGTTTAATTCTTTTGTGTGTGTGTAAGTTTGTTCGCTTTTGTAAGTTTTTTTTTGTGTGTGTGTGTGTGTGTGTAAGTTTATGCGTGTGTGTAAGTTTGTGTGTGTGTGTGTGTGTTAGTTTTTGTGTGTGTGTGTAAGTTTCTGTGTGTGTTTTATAGTTGTTGTGATTGTCCGTTTTTGTGTATGTTTAAGATTGTTTGTGTGTGTATGTAATTGTTCTTGTGTTAGTTTTTGTGTGTGTGTGTATTATTTTGTGTTTGTATGTAGATTTTTTTGTGTGTGTAAGTTTTTGTGTGTGTGTAAGTTTTTGTGTGTGTGTAAGTTTTTGTGTGTGTCTAAGTTTTGTGTGTGTGTAGTGTGTGTAAGTTTTTGTGTGTGTGTGTAAGTTTTTGTGTGTGTGTAAGTTTTTTTGTGTGTGTAAGTTTGTGTTTGTGATTTTGTAAGTTTGTGTGTGTGTGTATGTTTTTGTGTGTGTGTGTAAGTTTTTGTGTGTGTGTGTTATTGTTTGTGTGTGTGTGTAAGTTTTGTGTGTGTGTGTGTATTTTTTTGTGTGTGTGTAAGATTTTGTGTGTGTGTAATTTTTTGTGTGTGTTTAAGTTTTTGTGTGTGTGTACGTTTTTTGTGTGTGTGTATTTTTTTGTGTATTTGCATGTTTTTGTGTGTGTATGTTTTTTTGTGTGTCTATTTTTTTTTCTGTGCGTGCGTGTAACTTCTTGTTTTGGTTTTTGAATTTGTGTGTGTGTAATTTTGTGTGTGTGTGTACTATTTTGTGTGTGTGTATGTTTTTGTGTGTGTGTATTTGTTTGTGTGTGTGTAAGTTTTTGTGTGTGTGTATTTTTGTGTGTGTGTGCAATTTTTTTGTGTGTGTGTAATTTTTTTGTGTTTGTGAAATTTTTTGTGTGTGTGTAATTTTTTTGTGTGTGTAAGTTTTTTGTGTGTGTTGGTTTGTGTGTGTAAGTTTTTGTGTGTGTGTGTAAGTTTTTTTGTGTGTGTAAGTTTTTGTGTGTGTGTGTGTGTAAGTTTTTGGGTGTGTGTGTGTAAATTTTTTTGTGTGTGTAAGTTTTTATGTGTGTGTAAGTTTTTGTGTGTGTGTGTAATGTTGTTTGTTTGTTTATGTTTGTTTTTGTTCGTAAATGTTTCTGTGTGCGTATGTTTCTATGTTGGTGTGAGTTTTTGTGTGTGTGTAAGTTTTTTGTGTGTGTGTAAGTTGTTGTGTGTGTGTGTACGTTTTTGTGTGTGTGTAAATTTTTGTGTGTGTAAATTTTGTGTGTGTGTATGTTTTTTTTTGTGTGTAAGTTTTTGTGTGTAAGTTTTTTGTGTGTGTGTAAGTTTTTGTTTGTGTGTAAGTTTTTGTATGTGTGTGTAAGTTTTTTGTGTGTGTGTGTAAGTTTCTGTGTGTGTGTGTAAGTATTTGTGTGTGTGTAAGTTTTTGTGTGTGTGTAAGTTTTATGTGTGTTTGTAAGTTTTTTTGTGTGTGTAAGTTTTTTGTGTGTGTGTGTAAGATTTTTGTGTGTGTGTAAGTTTTTGTGTGTTTTGTGTAAGTTTTTGTGTGTGTGTGTAAGTTTTTGTGTGTGTGTAAATTTTTGTGTGTGTCTAAGTTTTTGTGTGTGTGTGTAATTTTTTGTGTGTGTGTAAGTTTTTGTGTGTGTGTGTGTTGTAAGTTTTTGTGTGTGTGTGTAAGTTTTTGTGTGTTGTGTAAGTTTTTGTGTGTGTGTAAGTTTTTGTGTGTGTGTGTAAGTTTTTGTGCGTGTGTGTGAGTTTTTGTGTGTGTGTAACTTTTTGTGTGTGTAAGTTTTTTGTGTGTGTGTAAGTTTTTGTGTGTGTGTGTAAGTTTTTGTGTGTGTGTGTGTGTAAGTTTATTTTTGTGTGTGTTAGTTTTTTGTGTGTGTGTAAGTTTTTTTGCGTTTGTTAGTTTTTTTGTGTGTGTGTATTTTTTTGTGTGTGTGTAAGTTGTTGTTTGTGTGTAAGTTTTTGTGTGTGAGTATTTATTTATTTGTGCGTAAGTTTTTGTGTTCGCGTAAGATTTTGTGTGTGTGTGTATGATTTTATGGGTGTGTATTCTGGCATTTGTGTGTGTTTTGTGTGTGTGTATGTTTTTGTGTGTGTGTTAGTTTTTGTATGTGTATGTTTTTGTGTGTGTGTGTGTAAGTTATTGTGTGTGTAAATTTTTTTTTGCGTTTAATTTTTTGCGTGTGTCTAAGTTTTTTTGTGTGTGTGTAAGAGTGTTTGTGTGTGTATGTTTTTGTGTGTGTGTGTGTAAGTTTTTTTGTGTGTGTGTAAGTTTTTGTTTGTTTAAGTTTTTGTGTGCGTGTAAGTTTTTGTGTGTGTGTGTGTGTAAGTTTTTGTGTGTGTGTAAGTTTTTATGTGTGTGTGTAAGTTTTTATGTGTGTGTAATTTTTTGTGTGTGTGTAAGTTTTTGTGTGTGTGTAAGTTTTTTGTGTGTGTGTTTTAAATTTTGTGTGTGTGTAAGTTTTTGTGTGTGTGTAAGTTTTTGTGTGTCTGTTAGTTTTTTTTGTGTGTGTGTATTTTTATTTGTGTGTGTGTATGTTTCTTTGTTTTTTTAATTGTTTGTGTGTGTGTAAGTTTTTTGTGTGTGTGTGTGTAAGATTTTTTTTGTGTGTGTAATTTTTTTTTTTTGTGTAAGTTTTTGTGTGTGTAAGTTTTTTTGTGTGTGTGTAAGTTTTTTTATGTGTGTGTAAGTTTTTGTGTGTGTTTAAGTTTGTGTGTGCGTGTGTTTTATTTTGTGTGTGTGTGTAAGTTTTTTTGTGTGTGTAAGTTTTTGTGTGTGTGTAAGTTTTTGTGTGTGTGTAAGTCTTTTGTGTGTGTGTGTAAGTTTTTGTGTGTGTGTGTAACTTTTTGTGTGTGTGTGTGTCTGTTTTTGTGTGTGTAAGTTTTTGTGTGTGTGTGTGTGTAAGTCTTTTGTGTGTGTGTAAGTTTTTGTGTGTGTTTGTAAGTTTGTGTTAGTGTGTGTAAGTTTATGTGTGTAAACTTTTGTGTGTGTGTAAGTTTATGTGTGTAAGTTTTTGTGTGTGTGTAAGTTTTATGTGTGTGTGTAAGTTTTTTTGTGTGTGTAAGTTTTTGTGTTTGTGTAAGTTTTTGTGTGTGTGTAAGTTTTTGTGTGTGTGTAAATTTTTGTGTGTGTGTAATTTTTGTGTGTGTGTTTGTTAGTTTTTTGTGTCTGTGTGTGTGTGTAATATTTTTTGTTGTGTTTAAGTTTTTTTGTGTGTGTAAGTTTTTGTGTGTGTGTGTGTAAGTTTTTGTGTGTATGTGTGTAAGTTTTTGTTTGTATGTAAATTATGGTGTGTGTGTGTAAGTTTTTGTGTGTGTGTGCAAGTTTTTGTGTGTGTGTTTAAGTTTTTGTGTGTGTGTGTAAGTTTTTTGTGTTTTTAATTTTGTTTGTGTTTGTTAGTTTTTTTGTGTGTGTGTAAGTTTTTGTGTGTGTGTAAGTTTTTTTGTGTGTGTAAGTTTTTGTGTGTGTGTAACTTTTTGTGTGTAGGTGCTTGTGTGTTTCTAAATTCTTGTGTTCGTTTTTTCGTTTTTGTGTGTGTGTAAGTTTGGTTGTGTTTTTTATATTTTGTGTGTGTGTATGTTTTTTTTGTGTGTGTGTAAGTTTTTTTGTAAGTTTTTATGTGTGTGTAAATTTTTGTGTGTGTGTAAGTTTTTTTGTGTGTGTAAGTTTTTTTGTGTGTGTAAGTTTGTGTGTGTGTGTGTAAGTTTGTGTGTGTGTGTGTAAGGTTTTGTGTGTGTGTGTGTAAGTTTGTGTGTGTTTGTAAGTTTTTGCGTGTGTGTATGTTGTTGTTTGTGCTTAAGTTTGTGTGAGTGTGTGTTAGTTTTTTGTGTTTTTGTAAGTTTTTTTGTGTGTAGTTTTTTTGTGTGTGTGTGTATGTTTTTTTGTGTGTGTCTGTTTTTGTGTGTGTGTGTAAATTTTTGTGTGTGTGTGTATGTTTATGTTTCTTGGTTTTTTTTTTTGTGTGTGTGTATGTTTTTGTGTGTGTGTATGTATTTCTGTGTGTGTTTGTAATTTTTTTTGTTTTAGTAATTTTTTGTGTGTGTGTGTAATTTTGTTTGTGTTTTTAATTTTTTATGTGTATGTAAGTTTTTTTGTGTGTGTGTAAGATTTTTTTTGTGTGTCTAAGTTTTTTGTGTGTGTGTAATATTTTGCTTGTATGTGTAAGTTTTTGTGTGTGTGTAAGTTTGTGTAAATTTCTGTGTGTGTGTTTTAGTTTTTGTGTGTGTGTGTAAGTTTTTGTGTGTGTGTAAATTTTTGTGTGTGTGTAGGTTTTTGTGTGTGTGTGTAAGTTTGTATGTGTGTGTGTAAGTTTTTTGTGCGTGTGTGTAAGTTTTTGTGTGTATGTAAGTTTTTGTGTGTGTGTAAGTTTTTTTGTGTGTGTGTATTTTTCTGTGTGTGTGTGTAAGTTTTTTAGTGTGTGTGTGTTTAAGCTTTTGTGTGTGTGTAAGTTTTTTTGTGTATGTAAGTTTTTTGTGTGTGTGTAAGTTTTTGTGTGTGTGTAAGTTTTTTGTGTGTTTGTAAGTTTTTTGTGTGTGTGTAAGTTTTTTTGTGTGTGTAAGTTTTTGTGTGCGTGTAAGTTTTTGTGTGTGTGTGTAAGTTTTTGTGTGTGTGTGTAAGTTTTTGTGTGTGTGTAAGTTTTTGTGTGTGTGTAAATTTTGTGTGTGTGTAAGTTTTTTTGTGTGTGTGTGTAAGTTTTTGTGTGTGTAAGTTTTTGTGTGTTTAAGCTTTTTGTGTGTGTGTGTAAGTTTTTGTGTGTGTGGAAGTTTTTTTTTGTGTGTGTAAGTTTTTGTGTGTGTGTTCTATTTTGTTTGTGTGTGTGTAAGTTTTTGTTTGTGTGTGTAAGTTTTTTTGTGTGCGTGTAAGTTTTTGTGTGTGTGTTTGTGTGTAATTTTTTTTTTTGTTTGTGTAAGTTTTTTTATGTGTGTAAGTTTTTGTGTGTGTGTAATTTTTTGTGTGTGTGTAAGTTTTTATGTGTGTGTAAGTTTTTGTGTGTGTGTAAGTTTTTGTGTTTGTGTGTAATTTTTTGAGTTTGTGTGTAAGTTTTTTTGTGTGTGTAATTTTTTGTTTGGGTTTAAATTTTTGTGTGTAAGTTTTTGTTTTTGTGTTTTTTTTTGTGTGTGTTTTAGTTTTTGTGTGTGTGTAAGTTTTTGTGTATGTGTAATTTTTTATTTTTTTTTATTTTTTTTTGTATGCGTTAGTTTTTTTTTGTGTGTGTAAGATTTTGTGTGTGTGTGTAAGTTTTCTTGTGTGTGTTTAAATTTTTGTGTGTGTGTAAGTTTTTGTGTGTGTGTATGTTTTTGTGTGTGTGTGTGTGTGTAAGTTTCTGTGTGTGTGTGTGTTAGTTTTTGTGTGTATGTGTAAGTTTTTCTGTGTGTAAATTTTTGTGTGTGCGTGTAAGTTTCTGTGTGTGTGTGTGTAAGTTTTTGTGTGTGTGTGTGTAAGTTTTTGTGTGTGTGTAAGTTTTTTTGTGTGTGTTAGTTTTTGCGTGTGTGTGTATGTTTGTGTGTGTGTGTGTTTTTAAGTTTTTGTGTGTGTGTGTAAGTTTTTTGTGTATGTAATTTTTTGTGCGTGTGTATGTTTTTGTGTGTGTGTAATTTTTTATTTGTGTTTAAGTTTTTGTTTGTGTGTTAGTTTTTTGTGTGTGTGTAAGATGTTGTGTGTGTGTCAGTTTTTGTGTGTGTGTGTAAGTTTTTTTGTGAGTGTTTTTTTTCGAGTGTGTGTAAGTTTTCTTTTTTGTGTAATTTTTTGTGTGTGTGTAAGTATTTTTTTGTGTGTGTAAGTTTTTTTTTGTGTGTGTAAGTTTTTGTGTGTGTGTGTGTAAGTTTTTTGTGTGTGTCTAAGTTTTTTGTGTGTGTAAGTTTTTGTTCGTGTCTAAGTTTTTGTGTGTGTGTAAGTTTTGTTTGTGTGTGTAAGTTTTTTTGTGTGTGTGTTAGTTTTTGTGTGTGTAAGTTTTTTTTGTGTGTGTAAGTTTTTGTGTGTGTGTAAGTTTTTTGTGTGTAAGTTTTTGTGTGTGTGTGTGTAAGTTTTTGCGTGTGTGTAAGTTTTTGTGTGGGTGTAAGTTTTTGTGTTTGTGTGTAAGTTTTTGTGCGTGTGTTAGTTGTGTGTGTGTGTGTAAGTTTTTGTGTATGTGTTTGTTTTTGTGTGTGTGTGTGTGTGTGTGTGTGTAAGTTTTTATGTGTGTATAAGTTTCTGTGTGTGTGTGTAAGTTTTTGTGTGTTTGTAATTTTTTGTGTGTGTGTAATTTTTTGTGTGTGTGTTTATGTTTTTTTTTTTTTTTATTTTTTTGTTTGTGTGTGTTTGTTTTTGTTGTGTGTGTAATTGTTTGTGTTTTTTAATGTTTTTGTTTATGTAAGTTTTTTGTGTGTGTGTTTGTAATTTTTTCTGTTTGTGTGTATGTTTTTGTGTGTGTGTAAGTTTTTGTGTGTTTAAATTTTTTGTGTGTGTGTGTAATTTTGCTTGTGTTTATAAGTTTTTTTGTGTTTGTAAGTTTTTTTGTGTGTGTAAGTTTACGTGTATGTGTTATTTTTTGTGTGTGTGTGTGTGTAATTTTATGTGTGTAATTTTTTGTGTGTGTGTAAGTTTATGTGTGTAAGTTTTTGTGTGTTTGTAAGTTTTTGTGTGTGTGTAAGTTTTTTGTGTGTGTGTAAGTTTTTATGTGTGTGTAAGTTTTTTTTGTGTGTGTAAGTTTTTGTGTGTGCGCAAGTTTTTTTTTGTGTGTGTAAGATTTTGTGTGTGTGTGTAAGTTTTCTTGTGTGTGTGTCAGTTTTTGTGTGTGTATGTTTTTGTGTGTGTGTGTGTAAGTTTTTGTGTGTGTGTGTGTAAGTTTTTGTGTGTATGTGTAAGTTTTTGTGTGTGTTAATTTTTGTGTGTGTGTGTTAGTTTCTGTGTGTGTGTGTGTAAGTTTTTGTTTGTGTGTGTGTAAGTTTTTGTGTGTCTTTAAGTTTGTGTGTGTGTGTAAGTTTTTGCGTGTGTGTAAGTTTTTGTGTGTGTGTGTGTGTAAGTTTTTGTGTGTGTGTGTAAGTTTTTTGTGTGTGTAAGTTTTTGTGAGTGTTTAAGTTTTTGTGTGTGTGTAAGTTTTTTTGTGTGTTTATTTTTTTGTGTGTGTGTTAGTTTTTTTGTGTGTGTAAGTTTTTTTTGTGTGTGTAAGTTGTTTTTTGTGTTTAAGTTTTTGTGTGTGTGTGTAAGTTTTTGTGTGATTGTAAGTTTTCGCGTGTGTGTAAGTTTTCTGTTTGTGTGTTATTTTTTGTGTGTGTGTATGTATTTTTTTGTGTGTGTTAGTTTTTGTTTGTGTGTTTAATTTTTTGTGTGTGTGTGTGTAAGTTTTTTTGTGTGTGTAAGTTTATTGTGTGTGTTAGTTTTTTTTCGTGTGTAAGTTTTTTTGTGTGTGTAAGCTTTTGTGTGTGTGTGTAAGTTTTTTGTGTGTGTGTAAGTTTTTTTGTGTTTGTAAGTTTTTTTTGTGTGTGTAAGTTTTTGTGTGGGTTTAAGTTTTTTTGTGTGTAAGTTTTTGTGTGTGTTAGTTTTTGAGTGGGTGTAAGTTTTTGTGTGTGTGTGTAAGTTTTTATGTGTGTGTAAGTTTTTGTGTGTGTGTAAGTTTTTGTGTGTGTGTAAGTTTGTGTGTGTGTGTGTGTGTTTGTAAGTTTTTTTGTGTGTGTAAATTTCTGTGTGTGTGTAAATTTTTGTGTGTGTAAGTTTTGTGTGTGTGTGTGTGTAAGTTTTTGTGTGTGTGTAAGTTTTTGTGTGTGTGTAAGTTTTTGTGTGTGTGTGTTCGTTTTTGTTTGTGTGTAAGTTTCTGTGTGTGTGTAAGTTTTTGTTTATGTAAGTTTTTTGTGTGTGTGTTTGTAATTTTTTGTGTTTGTGTGTAAGTTTTTGTGTGTGTGTAAGTTTTTGTGTGAGTAAGTTTTTTGTGGGTGTTTGTAATTTTTTTTGTGTGTGTAAGTTTGTGTGTGTGTGTAAGTTTTTGTGTGTGTGTTTAAGTTTTTGTGTGTGTTTTTGTTTTTGTGTGTGTGTGTGTGTGTAAGTTTTTGTGTGTAAGTTTGTGTGTGTGTGTAAGTTTATGTGCGTAAGTTTTTTTGTGTGTGTAAGTTTTTTTGTGTGTGTAATTTTTTTGTGTGTGTGTAAGTTTTTGTGTGTGTTTAAGTTTTTTTTGTGTGTAAGTTTTTGAGTGTGTGTAAGTTTTTGTGTGTGTGTAAGTTTTTGTGTGTGTGTAAGTTTGTGTGTGTGTAAGTTTTTTTTTGTGTGTGTAAGTTTTTGTGTAAATTTGTGTGTGTGTGTAAGTTTTTGTCTGTGTGTAAGTTTTTGTGTTTGTGTAAGTTTCTGTGTGTGTGTGTAAGTTTTTTTGTGTGTGTGTTTAAGTTTTTGTGTGTGTGTGTAAGTTTTTGTGTGCGTGTGTAAATTTGTGTGTGTGTGCGTAAGTTTTTGTGGGTGTGTGTGTAAGTTTTTGTGTGTGTGTACGTTTTTTGTGTGTGTGTAAGTTTTTGTGTGTGTGTAAGTTTTTGTGCGTGTGTAAGTTTTTTTGTGTGTGTGTAAGTTTTTGTGTGTGTGTTTTTTTTTTGTGTGTGTGTTAGTTTTTGTGTGTGTGTAAATTTTTGTGTGTGTGTGTAATTTTTTGTGTGTGTAAGTTTGTATGTGTTTGTAATTTTTTGTGTGTTTGTGTTATTTTTTTTGTGTTTGTGTTATTTTTTTTGTGTGTTTGAGTTTCTGTGTGTGTTTAATTTTTTGTGTGTTTAATTTTTGTGTTTGTGTGTAATTTTTTTTGTGTGTGTAAGTTTTTGTGTGTGTGTAAGTTTCTGTGTGTGTGTAAATTTTGTTGTGTGTGTACGTTTTTGTGTGTGTGTAAGTTTTTGTGTGTGTGTAAGTTTCTGTGTGTTTGTAAGTTTTTGTGTGCGTGTGTGTTATTTTATGTGTTAGTTTAAATTTTTGTGTGTGTGTAAGTTTTTGTGTGTTTGTGTAAGTTTTTGTGTGTGTGTAATTTTTTGTGTGTGTGTAAGTTTTTGTGTGTTTGTAAGTTTTTGTTTCTGTAATTTTTTTGTGTGTGTGTAAGTTTTTGTGTGTGTGTAAGTTTTTTTGTGTGTTTAAGTTTTTGTGTGTGTGCGTGTGTGTAAGTTTGTGTGTGTGTGTATGTGTGTGTAAGTTTTTGTGTGTGTGCCCATTTTGAAGTTGGAAAATATTAAATATGAATTTTTGTGTTTTAAGTGTTTCATGACATTTCGATGTAAAAAAAAGGATATTTTGGTGTAGAGGCATCCAAAAAACATCAAAGTAAAGCTGCGGGAGAAAAGGATGGCTAAGTCAAGTCGTAAAACAGGTGTATGAATGGTATTATGAATATAAAATGCGCTCAAATGCCCTTTGAAACCTTTTCTTGGTGTTGATGTATCCAAAAAGATGTAAAGTAAAGTTGTGGGTGAAAAGGATGGGAACTTGCTCTGAAATGCCCTTGAAAACATTACATAAAGTTAGGTTGTACGTAGGCTTAAAACACTTGTTTTAAGTGTGTTTCATGACATTCTAAGATGTAAAAAAAGTTTAAAAAAAAATTGGTCACTACAAACATTATTTTGTCTAATAGTAAAAGTTGCGACACACATATCTATATCATTTCCATTTTGAAGTTGGAAAATATTAAATATGATTTGTTTGTGTTTTAAGTGTGTTTCAAGACATTCTATGATATGTAAAAAAAAGTAAAAAAAAAATAAAAAATAAAACTAAAAAAAATCAAAAAAGAAAAAAAAACTAAAAAAAGTTTGGGGGGGAGGTTTGGTGGGAGGGAGGAGGTGGAGGGGTTGGGGGGCGGGTGGAGGGATAGGGTTGAGGGATAGGGGTAGGACTTGGGGCCCAAAAGCTGTAAAGTAAAGTTGTGGGTGAAAAGGATGGGTACTTCAACTTGTAAAATGGGTTTAGGAAGGACATTACATAAAGAACTTGTTCTGAAAAATACATTCGAGAGGGAGCCAAAAGTTGGGAGGATGGGGCCCTTTTGTGTCTCAAATCATCTTCTAAAATGCCTCAAACTGTTTCACCCAAATAATTCCCTAAAATGCCTAAGACGGTTTCGCCCAAATAATCCCTAAAATCCCTAAATCGGTTTCGCCCAAATAATCTCTAAACGTAATTTCAGCGTGTTCCCTTTGTTTTGACATCCCTGCGCTGTCACGTTTGAAATTCCTAGGAAAGCCTTTCCCGCGTTAATCTCTTCATCTCTAAGATCAAAACATTCGCCCGGAGTCAATTCTCCTGGATGCACACCAACAAATCAATCAATCTTGACATCATCTGTCAGACATTAAAATTCCTAGGAAACAATTCTCCTGGACGAACACCAAAGATATTTATAAACTTCGCCCGGAGACAATTCTCCTAGACTTGTTGATGAACTTATGTATACATCCAGCAATTGTTGTTGAACTTATGTCTACATCGAGCAATTGTTGTTGACATCCAAGAAACATCCATAAAAGTGACAAAAATCCTGTTTTTAAAGTGAGAAAAATCCAGTTTTTTCATTCTCACTGACAAAAACCATAAAAACATCCATAAAAGTGAAAAAAATCCTGTTTTTTCAACTGAGAAAAATCCTGTTTTTTCATTCTCAGTTACAAAAACCATAAAACATCCATAAATTGCTGTTGACATCCATGAAAAACATCAAATAAATTAACCAACACTCATAACCATCCAAGAAACATCCATAAAAAGGAGAAAAATCCTGTTTTTCAAGTGAGAAAAATCCTGTTTTTCATTCTCAGTGAGAAAAACCATAAAAACATCCATAAAAGTGAGAAAAATCCTGTTTTTCAAGTGAGAAAAATTCTGTTTTTTCATTCTCAGTGAGAAAAACCATAAAACATCCATAAATTGCTGTTGACACCCATGAAAAACAACAAATAAATTAACTAACACTCATAACCGTCCAAGAAACATCCATAAAAGTGAGAAAAATCCTTTTTTTCAAGTGAGAAAATTTCTGTTTTTTCATTCTCAGTGAGAAAAACCATAAATTATGTACTGTCAACGTTAAACTAAATTGTAGATGGCAGCAGGGGTGAAGGGTCGCGCTGGTACCCCCTCTCTACTCACACGACAGCAACAACAGCCACGGCACTTGGAGCAGTTTG
The DNA here is from genome assembly GCF_049724085.1 of Artemia sp. Qi Xiang Cuo. Lineage (NCBI taxonomy): Eukaryota > Metazoa > Arthropoda > Branchiopoda > Anostraca > Artemiidae > Artemia > Artemia sp. Qi Xiang Cuo. The sequence goes on from NC_142806.1 coordinate 47,768,008, forward strand.
CTTCGAACGCCATCCACTCCCCCCTTCGAACAATTATGGTCAAAAAGGCGGATATGCAGTATCTCAGGGACATCTGAGGGTGTTAAATTAAATCTTTTGGGGAATACTTAGGGGGAGTGGGGGTGTTGATTGAATATTAGGTATAAAGTGGAAACTTCAAGGGAGTCTTATTGTGGGGTTAATTGTGTCTCAAATTTGACTAAAGGGAGACGTTAGAGGTAAAACAAAAAACAATGTGTGCATCCAGGTCATCCAGGTCATGAATTGCTATTTTCATTATATTGAAAACAGCTTGGTGTCTGAGGTACTGTTGTAGAAAGTAAGGGAAAGAATTGGGCAAGGTATTTTCTTATTTTTTTTGGGGGGAGGTTAATAGGTAAACAATTTATGTCTCTGTTCTACCAAAGCAGTTTTGCACCTAAGCTCCTATGGGACCTACTCTCTGTGAATTTAAATCGCGAGGTACATCGAAAGACCTTTCTGGGTTGTCAAAATGGTGTATTTACAATATGTCGGGGACGGCCTAGGGTATCATGTTGAAATTTTCAGGAAAGCTTTAGGAAGGGGAGGGAAGAATTAAGTGGAAGTTGAAAGTCACTTTGTACACCGAGCCTATCATAATAGCTCCTCTGCAAAACCTTGGGAACAGCAAGGAGGGTAGAGTTGAACCTTTCAGATCATCGGAACAGAACATTTGCAGTATCTTAGGAAAGGCTTGGATAATAATGTAGAAACTTTCGAGCTCTGCTGCAAAAATAAAGGAGCAGATTGGAACAAGGAGACTTCATATTTTGAGTTGGGAGGAGGGTAATGGGCTTAAAAACTTTGTCTTTGATCCACCAAACGTTTTTGCAGCATGAGCTCCTATGGAAGCTAAAATACATGCACAGCTTATTATCAAGGTCAATCAAAAGCCACCATTTATTGCTCAGTAATCAAAATTGTACATTTGCAACATCTTCAAACATCTTGGGGTATCAAGTAGGAACTTTCAGGGAGTGCTGACGGATTAAGGAGGGGAGTATCGAAAACTGGATGTTGAAATATCCAAAATATCATTGAAATATTATTAACCTGTTCTAGATAATATTTTGGTCTTCATTAGCCTATATTTTCTTTCTCCACATAATTACAGAAAATGAAACTTCGCTGTGCGCCATCTCTTTTGTTACTTAAAAAGCGCTCTAGAGTTTCAAATTTCTGTTCAAATGACCCCTCTTCCCAAATTCTACAATCGATGGCTCTAGTGTCAGATGCACAATGGCAAAAATAGATGTTACCTAAAAAAAGAAAAACTATGCCGTAGTAACTATCTTTTCCTCTTGACCCCTCCTCTAGAGATACAAAAACAATCCACACTTATAAATACTTGAAAGCTATTTAACCTATGAATAAATGAATGGTAGCAAACCTTGGTAAAATCGAAACGTCAGCACATGCACGAAACCATTCCTGAGGTCCACATCCTAATTGTCCTTTCCCTCCTTCGCAAATACCCCATCTATTTCCTGTTATATAGTTCCACTAAAGAAGAAAATGTAAAAATTGTATTATAAAGTGCAAGGGTGGCACATTAAAACAGAAGCTGAGATTAGAAAAATACATAAAAGTTTGGGTAAACTAGACCAGCGGTTCGCAGGCTGGGATTTGCGTGCTCCTAAAAGTACTTGATGACCTAGTCAATGGCATGTGCAAAAAAAAAGCGTGGTCAATGGCTAGAACCTAAACTCAGGTTTTCCAAATCGAGACAAGGTATTTGAGCAATTTATTGTGGACAATAAGGTAAATATTAACATAAAGAAGACTGACACTTGTTGTCTTGCGCACATTCTGCTCAAAATAGCTTTTGCAAAGAACAGATTCTTAAGTAACAACATGGAAAACGGTGATGTATATCTCTAAAAAGGATTGTTCTTATTAGATATCATATCACATAATGTAGTTTAGGAAATTTACCTTATTAAAAACTTTATTATTGTTAATATGTCAATTGCAACAGCCTATGGACTTGCCACAGTATTGCTTTATGCTAGAAACTATATGCTATGAACTATATAAATAAGTTTATTTTGCTAGAAAAACTTGTTTGGCATTTAAGACTGTAATTCAGGATGAGTGATGCAATAAATAAAATAAATCAGGTTCAAAGCTAAGTGTTCGCTTGGTAATAAATTTCAAAAAAAACGAATAAAATAAGAAAAGGTATATTAAAAAGCCTTGTTTTTAAAATTAAATAGGGGTTAACTAAAAAATTAAACGCTGTGGGAACAAAATACCAGGTGAAAGTGCTAGTTCTTAGAATTTAGAATATGTTAAGTTTATAAAGTTTTCAGTTTATTTTACTGTGTAAATAAAATCAAGAGCGGTATGACGTCTTTAGAGGCCAAATTTGACTTTATAGGCTAAAATGACCATGTTCTACACGCGTGAGAACTTGTGCACCCCAATATTCGTTATCAGCGCCCCCTATTACCCTAGAATCCACCATCAAACCAACTGCGGCGAATATGAGCCACCCCTTGAAAGATTACGGTCCCTGGATCACTGACTATAAACAAAGTGCCTCTCATGCCTTATAAATTTTTTTTCCGGCTCCTTTACGTGGAGCAGGGGGTCGTAGACATTAGGGAGGAGTGAGGGTACCAGGGGGGCCGGACAATAGGTTTAAAATTTATTTTGTTCTTGATCGGTTTGGCACTTAAGAGTTGTAAGTCCCTGAACCAAGAGACCGTCAAGTACAGAAAAAAGTTTGAGGACGCAAACCTCCCAAAAACAAGCCCTAAAAAGGGTAAAATAACTCCTTTTTTTGAACGACCCAAAACTTGTATCTTTAAGAGGTTGGGTAAAGGGGACTCCAATGTACAACAGCAACATTATTTGTTCTCCCGAAAATGGGGGCAAAAAAGGGCTAAACAAAGCAAAAACTATTTCTTCCATGAAAGACTTGATAATTGGATTCATTTGTGCTAGGCCAAACGGACACAAACCCACAAAAACATTAGAGTGGTTCCATGGGCTCCCTGAAAACCAGCCTGAAAATGGGTCATTTTTTTCTGACCGGCTAGAAACTTACACCCGCGAGTTCCTGGGCCAAGGATACTTTTGCGCACAAAAAAAAACGTCTGTGTGAGGGTATGGGCCCCCAAAAATAGGTCCGAAAAAAGACAGAAAATTATTTTCCAGATCAGTTTGAAATCTATATTCTTAAGCTCTTTGACTAAGGTGACTCCAATGCACAGAAAAAAATTGAATAAAATTGGTTCCATTGAAAATGGGCCAAACAATTTTTTTCGGACAACTTGGAACTTAAGTCCGTAAATTCCTGGACCAAAGCCAGTGACAGCCGTAAATTCGTCTTGAAGCCAGTGACAGCTTTCGGTATGCTGACAGTTGATAAAGTTTTACCTTCGTTTTTCAAGCAGTAATTGACTCGAACAGGTGAGACTAGTGTGTGACATCAGTCTTGAGACTATTTCGGATGTCTGTTTTGATTTATTTCAGGGGACTAAACAAACGCTCAGTTGGTATATCGCTAAAATGTAAAGAGAAGATCAGCGATATGTGCTTTCGCAATTCCGGTACTTGATTTTGCCCCTTTGAGTCTCCAGACTAAATATCTTTATCCAGTACTGCTCAACCGACAGGTTTTCAACTTGGGTATCTCCCAAATGAAGCTCAGTGGCATCAATCATTGCCTGTGACCTCCATTTTACGCCCATTTTCTGGAGGCAACATGTTTCTCTTAGAACTGGAAATCTCACAAACAGTGGCCTTAGAGATTTTGGTTTCAAATTTATTGCATTCCTTGGTTCAACCAAAGCGTCTTAGAAGGGTCTTGGATATCCTTGATTATGACTATATAGCATTTATAACAAGACTGATAAAAGAGACCAATATTATCACTTTACTTATCTCGTATGGAAGTGCCTCTGGAAAAGTGGGCATAGATATTTCGCGCCAAGTCTTCTAGTGTCTTGGGAAGTGACAAGCGTGCATAGGATGACGGTAAGTGAATAAGATGGCATGATCATTTCACATTCAATATAAGGGACACCTTGGCTTTCATTAGTGTTGAAGCAGGTCTATTGCCTCTAAACCTGACATTAGTAGTATTGGTACAAAATACAACAATATTTTGCAAGGGAATTGAGTTTTTTTTTCAATGACTTGTTTGATGCAGTTAGTATGATCCTCAGCCAATCCATCACTAAATTCATTTTAGTGATGGTAAAATTCAGGGGGTAAAGTACATTTCCGACTCAAATGCATGTTAAATTTTGATTCAGGATGCAATTTTCACTATAGAGGTAAGTTTATTTCTTAGCTACCTGAATAATCCGTTAACATAAACCTTGCACAAAATTTCTGCATAGCCTAACCAATACTCCATTATGTCGGTTGTTTACACCAATCAAAGCCATTGCATAAAAAATTAAAATAAATACTAGGCTACCTAAATAATATTCCAGGGTTCAGCTTTTAAAAATTTCGGCAGTTATAGCACCGTAAGCCAGTGTTGCTACATAAGCCTTTTTAAAAACCGAGCATACGCAATCTTTGAGAAATTTTCAGCCTTTTGTTTGAAAAAATAAAATTTTCCCTTTAAAATCCTTACTTTATCCCAGATTTCCCTAAAATCCTTACTTTACCCCAGATTTCCCTTTGTCCCTAGATTCAAAATAAGCGTCCCTAAGAGAAGTGATTTCTCCCTAAGATAGGGGAATCTCTCAAGAAGTGGAAGCCCTGGTCTTGGCTGCCCTTAAAATTGTCAAACCCTTTTACATCGCCTTGAAACTTGTATCTGTTAGCCTTTAGAACTCCAATGTACAAACAAAAAATTGAAAATAGGATCTAAAAAGGTCTAAAAACTTAGTTTTTCTGGTTATGTTGAAGCTTTCCTCCTTTAGTCCTTGACTAGGGGGCCCCAATGCACAAGAAAAATGAAAAAGCTTTCCGGTTTTCCCAAGAATATACCTCGAAAAAGAGCCAGAAGGCCTTGGTTTAAAGCTAAAGTGGATTTGGAACTTAAATGTGTAAATTTCTGGCCCAAGATGACCCTAATTCACATAAATGTAAATTGAGGGCAAAGGAGCTCCATAAATGGGGCCTTAAAATTGGCCAACACACTTTTTTTTAATCAGACGGTAAACTATTTCACTAATTCCTTGGTTCAAGCGAGCTATAAAGCACAAAAAGAATCTGAAAAAAAAAATCTGACTTGCCTGACATCAGGCCATAAAAAGGCCATGTTTTTTCTAACAAACTCGGAAGGGCACGTCATGTCAAACGGTTGGACACTTGTAACTCCATGTCTCTGGGCTAAGGTAACAATTATATAAAAAAAAGTTTGAAAAAAGGCTAGGGCATTGCTCCTCTGAAATTGACCCCCAAAATTTTTTTTCCGATTGGCTTGAAACTTTTGCACGTAAAATTTTGGGCTAAGGGGGTAAACAGGAAAAAATGATATGCCCAAAAATGGCATATTTTTGCCTTTTAATATATGCTATGGTTTGCCGCCCCCCCACCCCTAATGTGCAAAAATATAGCCGAAATTTGTTCATAAACTATTAAATTTTCACCCTATTTGTTTTACTTCATTAGCATTAACGAAACTTAGCTTATCGCGTGCTTACCGTATTCTTAACCGGTACAAACTATTTATTCAGAAAACTTCCAAACAGAAAGAAAACTTTAACCACGTCCAGTACCTGAATAATGCAACGAGAGCAAGAAACACCGGACGGTAGCTTCAATTGAGCCTTATAAGTACCAGATGGAAGGGTAGTCACATAGAATTTTCCACCAGTCGTACCACCAACGAATTCCAGTGGAAACTGATCAAAACACTCTTGAGGTGGGTCACGGTTTGGATCCACATTAGGGCATAATCTGAATTCGTAGTATCCTTTATGAACTGCTGTAATTTGAATAGTAACAGGTATCACCTGGAAGAACAAAACGTATGATATAAATACAAAAATAATAAAGATAGTATTTGAAAGCTATTCAGATATATGCAAAAACAGGATGCATAACATAAAAAAAACGACAATTTGAAGATTTATAGGGGGCTTGCTCATCTTGATTCTCAATATTTTTTTTTGCTTGATCTCTTGCCTGCAGCAGCCACCTCATTTTTGTTCTATGGTTAAAATTTATTTGAAGAACGTCACAGCAGAAAAGTGTCACTTTTTTTTTTTACAAATCTTTGTTTATCGTGATACATCCATCTAGGTTCTTAGCTTTTAAGATATCAAATAGTTAGCCAGTGGTTGTCAATCCCTTGGTCACTCGGAGCCACTGCCTCTCCTATTGACGTTATTTACTGTTTTGGAAAAGCTTTTGCAACTTTATCTGGCAGTCCATTCTAATCGACGTCCTACTTATAAGAACTTACTCCAGCCTTCCCTATTACCCCGAGAGTTAAAATTGGCTTTGGATCCCAAAAAGTACAATTCCAGTACTAGCTCTTGTTTCCCATCAAGTTTTATTTATATTTGGCAACATGTACTGGTCAAAACCCTCCAATGACAAAACTCTCCTTCCAATGACTCAGATAGACAAATCCATGACATTTAGCTTATTCTTGCTTTCTGCCAGGTGAACACCCAACAACGCCTTCTTGCATATATTGTAATCCAGGGGCGCAACTTTCTATGGGGCAGGGGGAAGCCTGCACCTCCCAGATCTAGGTTTGCCCCACAGTGTGCCCTTCCAGCTGAAATTTAGTTTCTTCAAAAACCTTGTCACAACTAAAATAAACCTGCATAATTCGAGCATCCACAGAAACAGGTCAATTTTCAATGTACCCTTATGGTATTATATGAACCATTTTCAATTTTCACTGTTATTTCACTTTATTTGGGAAAATTGGCTCCAACTTTGCCCCCCCCCTCCAGGATTTTGACGAAATTACCCCGCTGTTGAAATGGTAAGAATTTAAGGAACTTTTCCACTCTTCAGAAATTGAACTGTGTCCGAGTACAACTATTTGAATGTCAAAAAGTTTAGTCATGTCTTGACGATATTATATTAAGTCAGAACAGATTATGGTCATCCCACAGAGATTCAATCTGTTTCTGACTTCAAAGAGACAGAAATAGCTCATTAACTTTTACTTAGAACTTAATTAGACTGATATCCCGCAAATCCTTCCAGTGATTTCTCTGAAGACGTATATATAGGGACCTCTTGCCACCACACAGTTTGTATTGGATCCTGATCTTCGATAAATCAAACTGGGAGACTTGCCTTTACCTCTCTAAAAGTTCGATGAGGCCCGACGGCCCACCACTAGTAGATGTCCCGATGACAGAAGTTTTGGGACCCCCTCATCCCACAGATTTTATAACCCGTTGTATTAGATATCCTGCTGACAAGAACGTATGTCTCCCCTTCTTCCGAGGTCAAGATGGGCAAGTATCCCCCCCCCCTCAAAAAGTAACAACTATGTCACTCCATCCTACTTTTGACCATGCTTGACTAACATCTGACAGGTCGTTCTCTTGAATGTCTAGAAAGTGGGAATTTAAAGCCTACTCCCCTCCTTTCATGAAAAGGCCAGATTGGGTCTTCTTTTCCCAGACTATTTCCAAAAAAGAAGTTTTTCAAAAAAAAATAAACGCCTTATTTAACGTAAGACCAGCAGAAATATATTCCCGTAATAATTCAAACTTAAAACAATCAAAAATCTCTATTCAAGAATTAATGAAACCCAAAAATAAACAGAAATAAAAAAAAACAGTTATAGCAAACAAACATACACTAGGTATTATTTTAAATAAATATTTCAACCTTAAAACAAGTAAAACTTAAACTGAATATGCAATTCAAGCTTAAAACGACCAAAAATTACTACCAACAAAAGTTTGGCTACTGCCCCCTTCCCTGTAAAGGTCTAAGGCTTACTGATTCATTTGGGTTTTACTGAAAACGTATTATATTGCAAATATTTTCTTTTTTAATTATTACGACATTGGAAATAAAAATAAAATCACCACCAAATTAAATCATGAACTGCTGAGCTTTCATCAGTTAATTTCATTACATATCATTTATTCACTTTCATTTTATTAGTTCTTTCTAAGGACTGTTCGAGACACATACAGTTTTCAAATAAATTATATTACAAATATTTTCTTTCGTAATATAGTCTGTTTTCAGTAAAATACCAATGACGTAGTTAAGGAAGGGTGCTTTTACAGTTAAGGAAGGGTGCAGTAGCCAAACTCTACTGGCTACTCCCCAGATATGAACAAAATGTTTTTTTCAAAGCCAAGAACAAAATGGCTAGCTCAAAAATTTGACCAGATACCTCTGGGGTGAAGGGGTTGGGGGGGGGGGGTTATCCTTTGATCGCATATGGCCATTTGGCTTTGAAATACACTGCTATCTATCTATCTGTGGCTCTTGACTTTTCTTCACCAAATGTCTAACAGAAAACTAATCCCAACAAATCTCGACAAATAACTAATCTCTGTATGTTTCCGATTACAATGTTTTTATCGGTTTATATAGTAAATATTTATCTAGCTTTTCATGTCTCTGACGTATGTTTACGCTCAGGATCAAACATGCCCACTTTTCTCAATAACCAGCCTTATATATAAACAATGGACAACTTTTATAACGTTCAACACCCAACCCTAGGGCTGTGGGGGGTTTTGTCATCCCCGGTGGCATAGTTATTTGACTTTTCGACTATTTTGCACAAGATGACTATCCCAAAATTCTAGAAAATGAATAAATGATCGTCTGATAAATAAAGTTTTATTAACTCATGAATCAACAGAGGATGTAGAACATTGACCTACAACATAATCATGGTTGCAACGGTAGCTGCAACCTAGTAAAGAGCGAGCCAATGCCAAGAGTAACCAAAAGCTAAAAAACGCGTATAGAAAAAAGCTATCTATTGAAAAGAATTGCACTCTAACCCTGATTTAGGAGTGGTAACTATTATTTCGGTTCGTCCTAAAAGTAAAAAATTATTGGGAAAATAAATTTATGGTGATTTCAAAAAACAGCCTGAAACCCCTCGAAAATAACGTCAGATCAAAATGAAAAATATACCATTGGAATCAGCATGGTCGAAAACCTTGTAAAGGGAAATTACAGCCCCCTCCTTGAACAACAAGGAAAATCACTTTTTTGCATGGGTAGCACTGATCTGTCTCCCGTTTTTTTTCTCGTTTTTTTCCTAGAAGGGCTAGGGAGTGCCCAGAGCATCATAGAGAGATGTGTAATAGCTCATTCGAACAGAAATTAAATTTTCTAGGGCTCTTTTAAGTGACCAAAAAGATTGGAAGGCAAATGACCCGTTTCTCTGAATTATGCAGGGTTATCTTAGTTTTGACAAAATTTTTGAAGAAACTTAATTTCACCTGGGGGGGGGCAAACTAGGGTCTGGAAGGGGTGGTTACTCCATGCCTCATAGCAAATTACGCCCCTGACTAAAAACAACACTTTTGGTGTCACTTCATAAGTAAAAAAGCTTTGAAGCATAAAACGATATCATCATTGTCATGGTTGCAGCGGCAGCTGCAGCCTAGTAAAGAGCGAACCACAGCCCATAGTAATCAAAATTTGAAAAATGTGTTTTCAAAAAAACTGTCTGGTGAAAAAAAATTGCCATCTGACACTGAATCAGGAATGGTAGCTATTATTGTCGGTTAATCTTAAGAGTACAAGTTTATTGTGAAAAGAAATTTATGGTGATTTCGAAAAAGAGCCTGAAACCCCTTGAAAATAGCGTCAAATCAAAATAAAAAGTGCACCATTGGAATCAGTATGGTCTAAAACCTTATTTAGGATAATTACAGTCCCCCACCTTGAACACCAAGGATAATGACTTTTTTGTATAGGTAGGCTAGTACTGATCGTCTCCCTTTTTTGTTTTTTTCTTTTTTTTTCTAGAAGGACTAGGGGGTGGCCAAAGCATCATAGAGAGGTGTGTAATAGTTCATTCGAAAGAAAATTAAATTTGTAAGTGCCCTTTTTAAGTGACCAAAAAGATTGGAGTTCAAATAGCCCCCCTCCCTACAGGCCAGTAGTGTGTATATATAAGATTCTACGACGGGTTGTATAATACGACCATGCACTCTATACTATGGACGTATAAAGCGACCAAACACGTTATATTATTGGACCTATAAAGTGACCAGACGGGTTTCTGTGTCAACACCCATTTTCTGGGCCTATCAGAGAGAACGGATACGGAGGGTACTCCAATATATGGTAACTTGATCAGCCCAGTAATCGGATTGGACAAAAGGAGTAATTTTCATTATTGTTCAAACTAGTAAGAGAATTAAATTCAGAAAGAGAACAGTTTATTATTATTTGACATGATTTTAGCAAAGAAAATGAGTGCTATGTTTGGCAAAGACATCAGTGCCGAGATCAACATCAATATGCAAAATACCCATTTATTTCGTGCTTTATGGATATAAGGAAGGCTTTTTGGGAATCTGAAAGAGCAATCGAACTTTAGCGTAAAGAGCTAGGTGTTGAGGAGGGGACAGCCGACATTCATATACGTAATAATTTCTGTTCGTTTAAAGTTTCGAATGAACCCTCTTACGATATTCTAGGACCACTGGGTCGGTTATCTATTTTTTAAATTTGATATTAAAGACCAGTTATTTTTTATACAAGGAGGGCTTTTTAGGAATCTTAAAGTACAAAAAATACAATCAATATCAGACTCGCTCATTCCAACTGTCTTAAAGGTAACTCCGAGTGTGTTCATGGCCTATACAATTCCTCTCATCAAAAGATCATTTAATAGCTACTTCTAAAATGTATTAAATAAAAAAGAATCAATTTGTTTTTTAATTTCAACTGTAAGTAAAGAATAGGGATAGAATTCGAACTTTAGCGTAAAGAGCTAGGCGTTGAGGAGGGGACAGTCCCATTCATATACGTAACAATTTCTGTTCGTTTTAAGTTTTGAATGAACTCTCTTACGATATCCTAGGACCACGGGTTTCTAAAATCTAAATATATATTATACCGAATACTAAATCAGGTGAATTTAAAATCAATGTAAAAACACGTGAAATCAATACAAGTGGAAACACTCTTAAATCAATAATCCTATTTTCTATACTTGACTTTTGTGTTTTCAGTAAAGCACTAGTTTTGTATAATCATAAAAGCATAGGGAAACATAATTAGTTGGTTTATTTGTACTAGTTATATTATTATATATTAAATAGGCTGTGAAGTAATAATTTTTGTCCGTTTTAAGTTTCAACTTCGCTCTTTACTTCCCTCAGAAAAACTTGTTTTTTTTTTAAATTAATAATAATTATGGTCCAAAACCCTTAACTGCAGGTTTGCAAGAACACCTCCCATATGTTCCTCCTCCAGGCCCCCTTATTAATCTGTGTAATTAAGGTAATATCACTATATATCAAATATTCAGTTTAATTTTATTATTTCTTTCCAAAGACTGTTCAAGACAGATAGTTGTCAATAAAACGCAAATGATGCAATAGGCCTTAGACTTTTATAGCTTATGAGTTACAGAAGATTTTCTTTTTTCAAAATTATTCTTCATGCCTCTGAGAACTTGATGCTTTCAGATTAATTCACTATGTCTCAGATTTGGCGCAGGTCTGCATGTAGTACGAATCTTAGTACAAATTAAATAAAAAAGCAAGTTTTTTTTAACTGAAAGTAACGAGCAACAAAAAAACTTACACCGAACAGAAATTATTCCGTATATGAAAAGGGCAGTCCCCTCCTCAACGCCTCGCTCTTTACGCTAGATGTTTTTGTTGTTTTAAAAAGGAGAGTTGGGACAAAGAGTCAAACTTTAGTGTAAAGAACGAGGCGTTGAGGAGGAGACAATCCCTTTCATATACGGAATAATATCTGTTCGTTTTAAGTTTAAATGACGCCCCTTACTTTCAGTTAAATAAAACTTTTGTTTTTAAATTTAATTTCTGAACGTTTTTCAACTAATGCAGTTTTGAATTTGGCTCACCGTAAAGGAAAAATCAAACCGAAATTTGCATATTAATTTTGGCAGATTTATTCCATATGTGAAGGGTTGATCCCCCGCCTCTAATACCTTGCTCTGTACACTGAAGCTGTTACCACTTTTAAAAAAGCTTGCTATTCTAATTAAACGGCCCCGTCTTTCAGTAGCCGTTCTTAAAAATTAAGACAAACAGTCAGTAATTTCTGTTCGTTTTGAGTTTTAATGTTGCTCCTTACTTTCAGTTAAAAAAAGCTTGTTTTTTTTAAATTTAATTTCTGATTGTTTTTCAAACAATGCCGGTAAATCTGGCTCACCCTACAATGAAACATTCCTCCCCCTCTTACAAAAAACTCATCCTTGGAAATTTCATCCAACGTAAAGTAACCCTCCCCCCCCCTCCCGTAAAATTCTCACCAGACACTTCTATCCTCGCTAAAAATCCCCCTCCCCATAAAATTGCTTGCGGAAGATTCAGACTGAAAAATTCTCCTGAGCATTCTTTCATTTGAATAAGACTTTAATCTTCAATCGGTTTCTCGATAACTTCGGAAATGCCCCCTTCCGTGGAAATTATTTCCCGGAAATAAAACACGCGGAAAATAGCCCTCGGATAATTCCCCCGGAACATCTCCATGTATAAAATTTACCAAGGAGAATGTAAGACAATTAAAAAGTATTTCGTATAGTAATTATGTCAATTCCTCCCGTGTAACGTTTTCCCTAGAAAATTTACTCCCCCCCGGAAATCTCCCTCCCCAAAGAAGATTTTTCCTAAAGAAATCCACATCCCCCCTAAAAAAAACAAAGAAAAACAAAACAAAATGTGTCTCTATAGTTCCCAATAAAAAATACTATACGTAAGCAATGGGCAAATTATATAACATACAGAACTCTCCCCACGGACTGTGGGGGGTCTCTTTTTACACCTAAAGACATAGTTATTGGCTTTTGAACTATGCTGAACAAAATGGCTATCTCAAAATTTTGGTCAGATGACTTTGGGGCAAAATGGGCTTGGGATGGGGGCCAGTTGCCGTCCAAACTTTTTAGTTACCTAAAAAAGGCACTAGAACTTTTAATTTCTGTTCGAATGCACCCTCTCCTCATCCTCTAGGGACTATTATTTCAATAAAATCAGCCCTGAAAAAAAAACAAAAAAAAAACAAATAAACATGCATCCGTGATCTGTCTTCTGGAAAAAATGAAAAGTTCCACATTTTTGTATATAGGAGTTTGAAACTTCTACAGTAGGGTTCTCTGATAAGATGAATATGATGGTGTGATTTTCATTAAGATTCCGTGAATTTTAGTGGATGTTTCTCCTCTTTTTCAAAAATCAGGCAAATTTTCTAAAGTTTTTAGAGTATCGGTTACTATTGAGCCGAGTCACTCCTTACTTACCGTTCATTATCACGAACTGTTTCTTTTAACCTCAACGTTGTGAGTTATAGCGGAATTTCAACGTAGTTGAAAACAAACAAAAAACAAACAAAAAACAAATAAACATGCATCCGTGATCTGTCTTCTGGAAAAAATGAAATAGAGACCCAGAGCCTAGAGCCCTCAGGGTTTGGGTTGTAAGTTATGCCTTGGGGCCATATAACGTTTATATAGAAAGGGTGATCGTAGAAACTTCAAAAAAGGGCTCATTTGATTGGAAACTGAAAGGGCTAGTGCCCTTTTTAATAGTCGAAAGTGATTAGAGTGTAACTAACCCCCCTCTCACGCCCACCATTTCCCCAAACACATCCAATCAAAATTTTGAGATAGCCATTTTGTTCAACATAGTTAAAAGTTCTGGAAATGAGGTCTTTGATGATGATAACCCCCCCCCCCCCCCACTGCCCTCAGGGTAAGGTCTGTAAGTTATGCCTTGGGGGTATATAAGGTTTTTTGTATGGAAAGCGTTGTCATAAAAACTTCAAAAAGGTCAATTTTGATATGAAATTGAAATGGTCAGTGTTCTTTTCAATAGTCGAATGGTTTTGGAGGACATGTAACCCCCCACCCTGACTCACTATTCATACGAAGACTTATAATCACAGGTTTGAGATAACCATTTTTTCTTATGTAGTTAAAAGGTCCGGAAATTATGTCTTTGAGGATGACAAACTCCCCACAGGCCCCATGGCAAAGGTGGTAAGTTATACACTGGGGGCATAGTGCCCTTATTACGAGGCTATTATGAGGGCTAGTGCCCTTATTCAGAGTCAAAAGCGATCGGAGGACAAATGCCCCACCTCCATCATTTCCCCAAACACTTCCGATCAACATTTTGATAGCCATTTTGTTGATCATAGTTCAAGGGTCCAGAAATTATGTCTTTAAGTATGACCCCCCCCCCCCAAAACCCTCAGGGCTAAGGTTGTAAGTTATGCCCTGGGGGTATATAAGATTTTTATAGAAAGCGTTGTCGTAAAAACTTTAAAAAGGGCTCATTTGGTTAGCAAATTGAGAGGGCTATTTCCATTTAATAGTCGTAAGTAATCGGAGGGAGAACCCCCCCCCCCACGCCTATACTTTCCCCAAACACTTCTGATCAACGTTTTGATATGGCCATTTTGTTAAACGTAGTTGAAAGATCCCGAAATTGTGTCTTTGAGGATGACAATCCTCCCCCCCCCCATAGCCCTCAGGGCAAGAGTCTTAGGTTATGACTTTAGGGCATACAAGTTTTTATAGAAAGTTTTTTCGTAGAAGCTTCAAAAGGAGCTCATTTGATTGGAAATTGAGAAGACTAGTGCCTTTTTTATTAGTTGAAAGTGATCAGAGGGCAAATGACCCCCCCTCCACGTCCATCATTTTCCCAAACACTTCGAATCAAAATTATTAGATAGCCATTTTGTTCAAGGTATTTGAAAGGTCCAGAAATTATGTCTTTGAGGATGTTGTAAGTTATGCCCTGGGGGCATATAAAGTTTTTATAGAAATCGTGGTCATATCAACTTCGGAGGAGCCTAATTGGAATGGAAAAAGACGCTCTAGTGCTCTTTTTTAGATTACACGTGATCGGAGGGTAGCTATCCCCCCCCCCTCCCGCACACGCGTCGTATTGTCCTGAAATACATCTAATATGAATTTTGAGATAGCCATTCTATTAAAAATAGTCTAAATATCATATAACAAGGCTTTTGGGGTTGAAAGAAACCCTGAGATTAGGGGCAAGGGTTGTAAGTTATGCCCAGGGGTATATAGGATTTTTATGAAAGGGATGGTAGTTTAACTTTATAAGAGGCTCATTTGGTTGAAAATTGGAAGTTCTAGTTCCTTTTTATGCGTCAAAAGTAATGGAGGGCATTTATCCCCCCCTCGCCTAAAACCCTTCCTTTTACTAAACGCATCTAATAGAAATTATGAGATGACGATTTTTTTCAAAATAGTCCAAAGAACATATAATAATGTATCTAGGGATGACACAACGCCCTAGCGCCCTGGGGATAGGGTTGTAAGTTGTTTTATGAGGTCATATAAGGTTTTTATGGAATGGGTGGTCGTATGATCATGAAATGGGGATTATTTGATTTGAAATTGGAAGTTATAGTGCCATTTTTAAAGGTCAAAGTGATTTGAGAACAAACTGCCCCCCCCCACCAGGGTCATCATTGGCCTTAACCCCTCCAATTAAAATTTGGATATAAAAATTTTATTCATCGTAGTTGAAGGTTTCACAAATTCTGTCTGTGAGAAAGACAACCCCCCCCTCCCTTACAGCTTTCAGGGAAAGGGTTGTAAGTTATGCCCTGGGGGAATATAAAGTTCTTATAAAAAGGGTGGTCGTATAGGCTTTGGAGGGGACTCATTGGATTGGTAATTATAAATTCTAGTGCCCTTTTTAAGAGTCAAAGTGATCAGAGCGCAGCTACCCCCCCCCCAAACACAAACACGTCGTGTTTTCCAGAGATGTATCAAATAGATATTTGAGACAATCCTTTTATTCAAAATAGTCCAAATATCATATAACAAGGCTCTTGAGGTTGATACAAACCACCATAGCCTGAGGGTGAGGGTTGTAAGTTATGCCCCTGGGTCACTTAAGGTTCTAAAGCACCACCCGCCCCCCCCCCAACTACTCCTCTTCTCACCAAATGCATCTGATTGAAATTGTGCGATGGCAATTTTGTTTAAAAGAGTCCATAGAACATAAAAAAAATGCATCCAGGGTTGGAACAACCTCCCAGAGCCCTCGGGCAAGGGCTTTAAGTTATGCCCTTGGAGCATATAAGGTTTTTATGGAATGGGTGGTCGTATTAAATTCAGATGGGTCTCATTTGATTTTAAATTGGAAGTTATAGTGCCGTTTTTATGAGTCATAGTGATTTGAGAGACCTCCCCCCCGCCCATCATATCCCAAAAGAAACACTAAGACGAAGTTTTGAGACATCAATTTTTTCAGCATTGTTAAAAGACTCAGTAATTATGCGTAGCAATAGTTGTAGTAGCAGTAGTAGCATTATCAGCAGTATGCAAGTAACCCCTTTTTTTCAACATCTCCTTCAACACACGATGAAATTTTCAACTTAATACCATTAAGCGGTCCTGAAGCATTGCTGACACGTTCACTTGACAACCTATATGGGCATAGTGTGTTCCGATTTATTTCAATACAGTTACAATATTGCCCAAATTTTTTGCCTTAATACCCTTAGGTTTATTAGTTATAGTAGTAGCACCAGTGAATATAGTAATAGCAGTAGGAATACAGTTAATAGCAATAGTCTTAGCTTTAGTAGCAGTAGTAGTAGTAGCAGTGACAGCAATAGTAGCAGTAGCATTAGTTGCAGGAATAACAGCATTAGTATTATGATGCCAATATTGCCCTTTGTTAGTTCAATATCCCTCACAAAAAGCGATGTAAGTTTTAATTTCACACACGAAACTGTTCCTAAGATATTGCTGATATGCCCTTTTGACAACCTCCATACGGATGGCAGGTTGTCATCCGTACAACAGAAATATTCTCTGAAAATTTCACCTTCATAACTTCATAGGCTGTGGATTTTGAGCTAGCCAGAAGAAACTGTGTGTAATCATTTAATGCTGCTTCTACGGTTACTGCAACTAACGACACCAATGGCATTAAGTTGAGACGTATAGGAACCGTTTAGGACAAGTTTCAATTAGAAAAACCTATGTACATGTAGTCAAAAAAAGGGAATATAAGCACTATAGGGCATATAAGGACATAGGCAGCGATGCTCTATCATAGCTAGTAGTATCATTGATATTTTAAAAGAGCTAATTTGATTGAACATTAAAAGTTCTAGTGCCCTTTTAAGTGCCCTCTTAAGAGTAAATGTGATTGGAGGGCATTAAGCCCTCCGCTTTAGCTCATAATTTTCCAGACACTTCCAATCAAAAATTTCAGACAGCCATTTTGTTCAGCATAGCTGAAAAGTCTAGTGACTATATCTTTAGGGTTATTGGGTAGGTCAACCACAGTTATGTAACTTGCCCATTATGCTTAAAAACTAAATTTAGCTTTAAAATTAAATCAAAACACATTCTTTGCATGCTGATTGCCAAACAGACATCTTATCTTACTACAATTGCTCTTACAATTCTGGTAAATGAAAATGTTGTAAGAGTTTTCAAGTTGCGAGAGAGCATAGATATAATTCATTGGGAATCGTATTAACTTTTATTAATTACGTCAACTAGAGAACGTAAACAACCAACCTTGACACTGCAATTTGTGTCATGTCTCTCAAAAGAGTTTGTGTTGGTCAAAATTTCTGAAAAATTTTTGTCAGCATACAAATAGCAGGCTAAACTATAAATTCTTAAAGGAAAACTGGAAAGATTCAAACTATTATTTTCCTTTTGCCTTAAAAAGAAAATGTCACTATAAAACGAGCAGAAATTAATTTTAGAAACTTTTT
This sequence comes from Artemia sp. Qi Xiang Cuo, assembly GCF_049724085.1. NCBI lineage: Eukaryota > Metazoa > Arthropoda > Branchiopoda > Anostraca > Artemiidae > Artemia > Artemia sp. Qi Xiang Cuo. Next base: position 47,785,876 of record NC_142806.1, read on the forward strand.
CCACAAAATAATTTTTTTTTTTTTAAGTAAAGAACTCCATTAAACTAAAACTGAACAAAAATAGAATTAAATAATCTACCAAGCATACAACTACCACAAATTAGTATCAATAAATAAATGAAACCCAAAACAAACAGAAATTAAAATAAATAACAGAGTCAAACTCAAAACGAGCAGAAATTAATATGAGTAGGGTTCAAAACCCCTATGTTTTCTAAAAGCCAGAACATAATTTGTACTTTACTGAAAAAAATTCTTTTAAATCTTTTCACTTTTATAACTTTAAGAAATCAAAAATTAATTAAGATTTTAAGGAATAAATATCAGCATATATATATATATATATATATATATATATATATATATACTGACAAAAATGTGCATTGTCAGTTTAATATATATATATATATATATATATATATATATATATATATATATATATATATATATATATATATATATATATATTAAACTGACAATGCACATTTTTGTCAGTAAATTCATTTGAATTTTTTTCAGTAAAGTACAAATTATATTCTGGTGGTTTTCTGGTGGATAATTATATTCTGGTGGATTTATGGTGGTTGTATGCTTGGTAGATTATTTGATTCTATTTTTGTTAATTTTTGGTTTAATGGAGTTTTTCCCTTTTTTTTTAAACTTATTTTGTGGAAACAGTTTTTTTTAATTAATTTAGTATATAAACTAACTAAACTTCGGATTTCTACGATTGGGTTTCCCTAGTTTACATAAATAAAAAACGTCTCATACCTGGTTTTCTGCGTAAGTCCTAACAATAGTTCCAGTTGCATATATTCCTCCGGGAGCTTCGTGAGGCTTAATAATTTCATCCCAAGGGTCTCCACATATTCCACATTTGCCTTTATTAACAAGCCACTGTCTCTAAAAAAAAAATGTATTATTATTAATGTTCAAAGACTCTTTACAACATTATTTTTTTTAAATGTAAAGAAATAAGTTTTTTTGAGAATTTTAAAACTTGTATATTAAAAGTAAGAATGGGTAGATATAAAGTCAAATGATAAGACAAACTTAAGACAAATATAAATTGTTATAAAAATCTATGAATTAGCTTGAATAAATTCAAGCTACAAATATAAATTCAAATGAATATCCAATTCAAACTTAAACAAGAATTACCTCTGATCAAAATAATTATAATCTTCGCAATATGACAAATCATGTTCACGTTCCATTTACTCCTTATATAAGGTCAGATTTAAATCCCCAAATGGCGAGTCATATTGTTTGAAATAAGTTGCATGAATCAGCTCAAGGGTGCCACTTATTCGGTTTGTTTAAAAAAAATGTAAAAAATTCTTTGGCTTCTTAGAAGTTATTTTCATCTATGTATTTTTTTTGGAGTCTATTTAATCTACTTAATTAATTTAGTCTATTTATTCTATTTAGTTTTGTTTTCTTTAGTTTTATTATATTTGTATTTTCTTTTCTTCTCCTTTTTGCTCTTCTCTCCGTGATTAAGTGATCATTTTAAGTTTTCTTTTGGTTTTCTTTTCTGAGTAAGTAATTCATTTGTCTTCCCCCTTCTTTACAGGCCAATGAGTCTTTCGGGGAATAGTAACATGTCATATTGTTGGCATATTATTGTTGTTCATGGGCTTCCCAGGTGAAATCAATCTTAAATAGTTGTGGGTTATCAGGTGTTTGGAATGAAGGGAAGGGGATAGGGCTGGAAGTAGGAAACTAGTAAACTAGTAAAAACTAGTAAAGGGAGTGCTTGAAGATTAGGAGATTCAGAAATGGCATTGTGAAGTCGCAGCCTCGGTGTCCCTCGACGTTTATCGGCAATGGAAGGAGGTCTGGGGATAGGATGTTTATTTTAAAGCGGGTTTAAATAGTGAAGAAATTATGTGGTATATATCAGGGAGGGGTAATTTTCTAGCACTTAGAGAAAGGAGGACATATTTAGGGAGGGTAAGGGTAAAGGAGGGTCCTTACACATGCCCTATGTGCGGAGAAAATGGGGAGGATCTGCTTCACTTCATGGCCCTTTGTCCCGAATTACAGGATCTAGGGAAAGATATATTTTTTGTTAATGTGGGGACAAGTGAGTGGTTGGTTTCAGTAATGGGATCAAAAAATTATGGGACAATAAGAATGATAGTAAAGTATATAAAATTGGGTATGTCACATAGAGATAGATTTTTGTAAAAAGGGGTGGGGTGAGTGTGGAAGGATTGTTGTATGTGTGTAAGTTGTTTTCTTGTTTGTTATTTTTGTAGTCATGGCCCTTGATAGATGTAACATACATCTATCTATTTATGTTAGTTTAATGGTATCGTGTGCTTTATTATGTTTTTGGAATGTTTTGTAATTTTGCGTTGTTATTGTTATGTAGGCTACCATACTTTGCTATGAGTGTTATAATCATGTTATTATTTTGTGTGATTTTCCTTTTTTTGTCATGGCCCAAAGTGGCTTTTATTGCAATAAAAAATAAAAAAAATATTGTATGTGTATTTAATGAAGAATAAATCTTATCTTATCGGACCAAACTTAAATAGAACAGAAATTGCCACAAAAACGAGTAGGGCTATTGCTCCCTTAAATCGTCTAGAGGCAATAGCTTTAGCTTTTTTTTACGCCCTATCAGAATTTAGCTTGTTTTTGCCTTGACTCTGTCGCAGATTGGACTTGGCTGTTGTTGTTTTTTTTTCACTTTTCCAGGATTTAACTCGTTTTTGCTCCGTTATAAACGTTGGTATTAAGTTGGTATGTTATAAACGTTGGTATTAAGTTGGTATTAATAATTAAGTTGGTATGTTATTAACAGATATATTAACAGTTAAGTTGGTATGTTATTGTATGTTTCAGTAATATTGTTTTTCCAATGTTTTCAGTTACTGTATGTTTTTGTTATGTCATTGACATTGTTATAGACTTTTTTATAATTGTTTTGTGCGACAAGCTTGTTAAAGCTTACCGTATCTTGGTATTAATAAATAAATAAATAAATGATTTTGATTTAAGTAAGGTGCAACAAATCTATCGTTCTTCCAAAAGCTAGTTATGGAGAAAGGGGAGGTGGTCTAGTATTGAAGGCCCAAATTTACCCCCAATCAAAAATATTTTAATGAACTATATTATTCCAGTTTTGACAAGGTGGAGCAAGCCTACTTTTTGTACCAAAACGTATATGTGAAGAATGGGCCATGAAGCCGTTGCCCTTGGGACTAAGTGGGCTACCTCTGAAAACATGTCTTTTTCAACTTTTTGATCAGGGTGTTTGGCATAAATATCTAAAAATTTTGACTCGATGCTATGGGAGGCAACAGGGTGTCCGGGGGAGGGAAGGGCCTTGATATAGGGGCTTAATGCTCTCCAATTAATTTTGGTTCTTAAAAAACACATTTGATTTTCAATTGAATAAGGAGCTTCTATACGGAGCTACTCCTACTATACGATGCTATCGGAGGGAAAAAAAATAGTAAATTGGAAATACATCGGTCTTTAATTTGTGAATGCTACTGTAGTAACTCTGAATAAAGTGATATTTGGATATTCATCAAAGGATATAAAAGAATTTAAGAATTTTTTTAAGTTTAAGCTATATCTTAATAAATTCAGCTTGTGAAATCCGTATCCCTTCTCAGCAATGGTAGGAGGGATTCTTGTAGTGAGCCAGCGCACAAGAGATTTGGACAAAGGCTTTGCCAAAACAGCATAAATATTTCCTTATAATTTACTATTAATTTAGGACTGAAGTCTTTACTCCATTGTCTGACTCCTCCAAGATTATTATTTTGTTAGTTCGTTAATTTTGAACAATCTGTGCTGGGCTAAAATGGCTGTACCAGTAGGCATCTGAATATAATATTTTTATAGCACAAGGAGAAACATTTAATTGCCAATAGGTATTGAACGCATTTAATATGCATTTCGCGTTTAGTATACTATAAGGAGTCTAAAGCTTTAATTCTAATTGAATAAATAAAATTGAAAAGTAAAAAAAAATTTCATAATAAATAAAACTGAATAAGTAAAATTTGAACAGTGTAATATATATTGTCATTTCAATGCTGTAATAACTGGAAGAGAGAATATTTGTAATATAATTCGATTTCAGTGAAGTGCCAATGACGCAGTATAGGCTTTAGATTTTTAAAGTTAGGAAAGGAGGCAGTAGCTAAATTTTTGTTTGTAGTGAAAATAAATAGGCCGTGGACGGTTTTGGGAAGAAATTAGGTTAAACTAAATATTTGATATATAATGATATCAACTGCTGAAAAGCCCATCAATTCAAAATTTGATTTTACTGTAATTTCATTTTTTATTTTCAATGTATTAATAAGTACGTAAGAAAATATTTGTAATAAAGTGCCATTCTCAGTAAAGCGTCAGTGACGCAGTAGGTTTTAGACTTTTACAGTTAGGGAAGGAGGCAGTACCCATACTTTTCTTTGGATTGATTTTTGTTCGTTTCAATCTTGATTCACATAATTAATTAAAGCCTTATTCGTTTTAAGGTTAATTTATTCATTTATATTAGTACAAGTTGTATGTTAGTTTGCTATCATTGTTTATTTACTTTCTGTTTTTTTGTGTTTCATTTATGCTACAATAGTACAATATTTGTGTTCGTTTTAACCTTGCATATTCAATTTAAGCTGTAATCGTTTTAAGATTTATTTATTCATTTATATTAGTACAAAAAAAAAAATAAAAGCAAAAGTAATACGAAACCAGAATAATTGAACAACAAGAATAATGCAAAAAGAGATAAGGCAACTAGAAACAACATTTATAAAAGGAAAACCAAAAAAAATTGACCCCCCTCCCGCACAAAAATTCAAACAAAATGTATTTAAGCTACTCCAACCAAATCCAGGTAATAAGAGTCCAGCGTAATACAGGTTAGATTTAATTACTCTTAGTTTTAATGACGAACAATTCTGATTTTCACCTTCTCTTCTTCACTTGATTAGTCGCAATCCTTTTTTTCTTATTGCTAGACGTTTCTGTTCTTTTCTGGTTTTTCTGGGCATTGAACATTTGTAGTAAAGTAGGTTTCTGTTGGATGTGTTATTCCACCCTTTGTAGGGGGTATAATTACGGTCCTAAGGTGAGTAAATCTCGGTAACTTGCCCTTAGGCCTTGGCCTGACTAATTATCTGAAGCGTACCTACTGGAAGTTAATCGAGAAGCTTAAATAAGGTTGTATAGAGGTTGGTTATAATATAATACTTTAATTGATGCAATACACTATACAAGTTCCGGCTACATATGTCACGGGGACTAAGGGTCCCAGATAGTCAACAATTATAAGAAATCTACGATAAAGTACAATACAATAAGATACTTGAACATTTACAATATTCCAACAATATTCCAAGGTATTCCCAAAATAAAAGGGATAGAGGTTAGCCCTGCAAATAGATTAGTGTGACCTTGATCCCAAAAATCTAATGATATATACTAAAAATCAACCACTTCAAAACCCACCAATTTCCATACTTGGCCACGAAAGTGGTTAGTAGTAATTTCCTTTTCAAACCTCACATAAAGGATGTTTTCTCTTATCTTAGTACAAAGCGGTATTTCGAAACTTAGCAATTTGTATTTTGCGTTGTAAATATTTTATTTCATATTAAATTATTTCTGCCTAATTAGGTGGTTACCACAGTAATCTCTGCTTTAGCAAGAGTTCTCTTCAACTCTATGTATTTTACTTTTGGAACATCAAATTTCAAGTATTTCGAATATGCTCCTTATTTTGCCATTATTTATCGGCCATTATGTACATAAAACATTACTTGATTTCTTTAGGGTTATGTTTTATTGCCAAATGTCATGCCATGTCTGATTTCAGGAATATCAATTTTTGGAATTCATCCTTGTTATACTCTTTGCATCTTCTGCATCTTCTCTTTTAATTTGACTCACAATGGCTTCAGCATTTATATCGGTGTTTTTACTTAAGTTAGATTTAAAGTTATATTTGAAACTATTTGATTAATTTGAGTTTAAATTTAATTCCCATTAATAATTTAATTTACTTGGATAATGTTGTTGATTTAATGTCTATCTTGCGGGGTTAGGAATGCCTTGGATAAATTATACATAACATTTTTTAGTAACCACAGATTTCACTTAAACACAACATATTACATTTTTGTAACCTAATGAATGCCATAATTAATTTACTTATACATCTTAACTTTGAATATTACTGATCTAAATTCACTTGTCAGTCTATTAATTGGTTGTAAATTTTGACTAATTAGTGCATGCTGCTGACGTTGATTTCGAACAAGGTAAACCTTTAGGTCCTGGAAAAAAAAACTTTGTCCTGGGATTTGCTGACTACAAGCTCTTGCAATACATCAGAAATTGGTTGATATTGGTAAAAATAAATGAACAAAAAATTGGTTGAAGTTTTATCTAAATTTGGTTGATATCGGCAAAAATGAACCAAAAGTTGGTTGTAAAACATAATTAGGTCTATGGCCTAAAAGGAAATTTTAGATATCAATATACAAATAAAGCATATACGGTTAAAGCATAAATGCATAAAAAACAATACTATTTTTTTCTTTTTTAAGCGATAGACTTTCTCAATCTCTACTTCAAACACAATTTGCCCCTTAATATAGAAACATTCTGTTTATGATCGGCCTTTAGTCGTATTAGTCTTTGTACGCTCAAATTAGCATTAATAATTAAAAAGATTTATACATTGACCAGAAGTCACAAAGCTTAAATAGAACAAAAAAAGACTGGTTAAAACTTAAAAGTTACTTATGAAAAATAAAATACGATATATACACAAGCATTTGAATTAATTTTAATTAGTACTTTGTTAACTATTTATAAAGCATTAATACTAATTATATCGTGAACAAACACTAGAAGCAAGATTTTTTTAAACAATAACAAAAACCCTTAAAATACCAATTCAATATATTTATATTGATAATTTATACTGACATAAGTATGTTGATACATCACTTAATTGTTTAAAAACAAACAATATTTATGTTCCCTTACAATTTATTTAATTGCTGCAATGACTATTTTTTATTTTCTTATAGATTTTAAATAAGCCAAGCAAAACTTTTAATCTGACTAATATAATTTAGCATAAGCCATTGCATATAAACCCATAGTTTTTTTCCACTCTGGTCTAGAAAAGTCTCTTTTCAAGAGAGCGGTTTAATTGTTCATGTCTTAGTAACACAAGTTCACGAATACAATTTCAATTCTATGCACTATTATGCGCTCAAGAACTCACACCACGTCTATGCACTAGGCGCTACGTATGCTCAAGGGTTGTCAAAAACCAGAGACAAGGTTTTTTCCATAATCCTAGGTTTAACAGTTATAATTCATAGATTCAAGGTTTATCGTTTTCTAAACGAATATATATCTTTTTTTTTCAATTTTATTCAACAATAGCTAAACTCGTAGGTTGTGAATGTGCTTTGAAAAATCTTAAGATGGAATTTTCTGATTTTTTGTTTACCTTCTTGTCATATATGGAACACACTTCACAGAAACTGTTTTAGGTCAGTTTTGTTGATACCAACTTTTGAGCTTGTCAGTTATTTTCAGTTATCTTCAACTGCAATAGCTTTATAAAATTTTCGGTTGCCATTTTTTTAATGTCTTTAAGGGACAAATTTTAGCTTATGGCTTAGATTTGATAAGGCTCAAGGTTTAGCTATTTGATTTTTTTTACCAGTTATATGTAACTATCAATTGACTTGTGCTTGTACTCTAAGATTTGCTTACCACAGGGTGCCTCCAGTAGTTCAATAGAACATTTTCAAATTTTCTTGTTTTACTTCTACAGCCGAAAGGACTATTATGAACCTGCACACAACAATTAATTATTATTAGCCACTCTTTATTTGTGGCCACAACCTTCTATTGGGCTCTTTCACTTGTTAAAAGGTGGCCCTACTCCAAGCTTTTTTTCACGTATTGTAGCTTATTTTACTACCGTATATAACTAATCTTGTTCGATATGCATGCATATCGAAGCCTAGCAGACTCCATTCAATTTCTTTTACTTCACTTTTGCCTGGCTAGCAAAAATTTATTAGTAGCCACGGCTTATATTTCCAACTTGAACCCTTTTTTCATTTTTTGTATTGTTTAATTCAGTTAAGCCTAAGGGTTTTTTCAAGTCTTTTTCAGCAGAAGATTTCCTTCGTCAGTACAATAGACCCTTCCTAAGCCTATATTTATATGTCTCCTATTTTATTTATCAGATTTTTCAATCAAAAAGTTCCTTATCTCCATGTGTAAGGGGTGGGGGGTTGGCTATCTTTACAATTAGTGTTTTTTTTTCCACATTTATAAGAATTTTCCATCCAACAGTGCTTATTTAGCGCTCTAAAATCACTGTATTTTTTAGTTGTTTCTTAGAGCCCTTTCAATGAAGTTTTGGCATGACATTTTCTAGCCTTCATTTGTCCTTAAAAAATGCATTTCTTACGATGTACTGGTTACAAATTTTATTCTAGCTTTAATTACGATTTTATTGGCCAAAGAGATAGAAAACAATTTTTTCAGCAAGCTAAATAGCTTGCATACGGTTGGCCTTAGTCTGCGGTTTCTTGATAAATTTTAATATGGGAAAATTACATGAAGTAAATTTCTGTTCATTTTCCATGTTCCATCGTTTAGTTGATATGAATGTTTAATTTTGTTTTTAAATCAGTGAGTTTTTCACGTTCTTTTTTAAGTAAGTTTTATTTTTTTGTTAGTTTTTCACGTTCTTTTTTAATAAAGAACGTGAGGGGCTATTAGCTTTACGCTATATAATTTTTACTAAGGAAATATACATTATGAAAAAAACTTTGATGTTATTAACGTGAAGATTGAGATAAGTGTAAAAAAAAATTTAAATCTTTTTTGTAGAATCTTTTAACCGTTTTATTAAATTAATATTAATTTAATCGATTATTAAACGTCTTGGAGCTGTTTGCTCTTCCTATGTCAGTTCACTGTGGTTCTTCAGGGTTTGAAATTCCCAATTATTTTTTTCTTATTCTTACTTTTTTTTTTTATTCGACTAAGCTGTACTGATTTATAATTAGACTAGACGTAAGGGTGGTTCGTCATTGAGTAATAGTAAGAGCGGACCAGAATTATCAATATTAGCTATCCCAAAAGGATGCATTGCCTTATCTGTTTGTCCTAATGTTGGCTTATATTCTGTGTAAACAAGCATAATAGTTTTCATACACTGGCTTGCTTTATATCTACATGGCTCAAAGCAGCCATGGTTTAAAATTAAAATTTAAACTTTCTTCTGACGCATTTCGTGCGGCTAGTTCAGAATTTGAATTTTCTAACATCATTATTCAGATGAAGGTCCTCTATGGAAGGAAAGAAGGCCCTTTTAAGACCTATCCTCGTGCCTCCATTTTCTATGATTTTCGGTTCTCTCACCAAATTTCTTGAGCCTTATGCAGACTACCCATCTCAGCTGGGTAATAATCTTTTTTTTTTGCTTCCTTCAGCGACTTCTGCTAAGCTTCCACATTTTTTTCTGCCTTATAATGTCTTTTTCTTTTTTTTCCATCCCTTTCCTCAATTGCTTTAATTACAAATTTTTATACCTTTGTCTTAAGTTTTGTAGTGAAGCTACACTACTAGCCTAGTATTTGGATTAGCCTTAGCAAGGGTAATTCAATTCCTTATTGGGTCATGAAATGCCATATTTTCGGAGTGACTCTACTCCTAAAAACAACTCTGAAATAGCAGCTTATAGCCTATAATTATTCGGACCACAATTTATATAATCCCTTTGTTCAATTGTAGCAGTGTTATCCTTAAACGATGAGTCTATATCCTGTATCTGTAGTAAGACTGAATTAGAACCCTATTTGCTACTATTATGCCTAAAATTCTTCTTTTTCTACCAACGTTTCTACTGTCCAGTGAGATTTTTCTTTACATATTATCTTCTATTTTATTCTTTTAATTTGTGGTACAAATCCTTTATTATTTAGTGATATATGGTACTACTGCACTGCATTGATTACTAACACTAATAAAACTACTAATAATACACTTGCTAGGTAGCTTCTGCTTGCTAAGTACTAAATACTGTTTCTTCATTTTAAATTAATGGTTTAGCCATTTTTCATTTTGTCTATTTGTAACAGACAAAATTCGAGCAAAGATACTCAGTTTTTCTAATTCGAGTGCCGCTTAAAATGGAATTCATTTTGATTTCTCCTTCAGATAAAGTCCTTTCGTTTTTTTTCTGCAACTTTATTTATTTTTCTCAACCCAGTTTTACCGCTTGCTACCAGCTGTTGTAAAGTAGTTTATGTTGGGTATTATTCTAATCTTTGTAAGGGGTATGATTACGGTCCTAAGGTGAGTAAATCTCGGTAGCGTGACCTTAGACTTTGGCCTGACTAATTATCTGATGCGTACCTACTGGGAATTAATCGAGAAGCTTAAATAAGGTGGTATAGAGGTTGGTTATAATATAATACTATAATTGATGCAATACACTATACAAGTTCTGGCTACATATGCCACAGGGACTAAGGGTCCCAGATAGTCAACAATAATAAGAAATCTGCGATAAAGTACAATACAATAAGATACTATGACACTTACAATATTCCAACAATATTCCAAGGTATTCCCAAATTAAATGGATAAAGGTTAGCCCGGCTAATAAATTAGTGCGACCTCGGTCCCAAAAATCTAATGTAATCAAACAGTTCGTGGTAACGAACTGTAAGTAAGGAGCGACCCGGCTCAATGGTAACCGAAACTCTAAAAAACGGTATTTTGATATCAATAGATACATCAAAAGAATCAAGTATTAATGCTGATTTCAAATATATAAATTTTATCAAGTTTAGTATTACCTATCAAAAGTTAAGCGCCTGAGAAAATTTGGCTGATTTTCAAAAAAAGGAGAGATACCCCCTAAAAGCTATAGAACCTTAATGAAAATCACACCATCATATTCAGCATATAAGAGAACCCTACTGTAGAGGTTTCAAGCTCCTATCTACAAAAATGTGGAATTTTCCATTTTTTTGCCAGAAGAATGATCACCAATGCGTGTTTATTTGTTTTTTTGTTTTGTTTTTTTCCCAGGGGTGATTGTATCGACCCAGTGGTCCTAGAATATCGTGGGAGAGCTACTTGGAACAGAAATTAAAAGTTCTAGTGCGCTTTTTAAGTGACCAAAAAAATGGAGGGCAACTAGGCCCCCTCCCACGCTAATTTTTTTCCCAACGTCACCCGATCAAAATTTGAGATAGTGATTTGGTTCAGCATGGTCGGAAATATGATAAATATGTCTTTTAGGATGACTTAATCCCCCGAAGTCCCCAGGGGGAGGGCTGAAAGTTATGAGCTTCACCCAATGTTAACATATAGCATTTGGTTATTAGGAAGTCTACAGATGTTTTCAGAAGGAGTTTTTCTGATAGGGGGGGGGAGGTGGGTCAGGGGTTGTATGGAAGGATCTTTTCATGAAATAAGTTTTAATGGGGGAAGGGACATTGCTTTGAAGGGGGCGCCGGATTTCCCATCATTATTAAAGAAAAAGATCAGAAATTAAATAAAAAACAGTTTTTCAACTGAAAGTAAGGAGCAACATCAAAACTTAAAACGAACAGAAAATATTACGTACATGATTGGGCTCGCCCCCTAGTCAATACCTCGCTCTTTAAGCCAAAGATTTTTTAGTACTTTCATAAGAGCTATTTATTCTAATTAACGGCCTTTGTGATTAAGAGGTTTTTTTTAAGGAATTGGAACAAAATTCGAACTTAAGCTTAAAGAGCAAGGAATTGACTAGGGAGCGAACCCCTAATATACGTATTAAAAATCTATGAATATAGAAGTTCGTTACGTAAGTTAATTCGTAAGTTACGTATGTTTATTACTAATAAAAACGTTCGTAAATAAAATTAAACAAGTTTCGAGAAAGCCATTTAACCAAATAAAAGTAAAATTAATATGCGAATTTTGTTTTAATTATTCATGTAAGGTGAGCCAATATCAAAACCTGCATTAATTCAAAAACGTTCAAAAATTAAATTAAAAAAGACAAGTTAGTTTAACTGAAAGTAAGGAACGACGTTAAAACTTAAAACGAACAGAAATTATTCCGTATATGAAAGGGGCTGTCCCCTCCTCAACGCCTCGCTCTTTACGCTAAAGTTTGACTCTCTCACAACTCTATTTTTTTAAACAATAAAAAAATTTAGCGTAAAGAGCGAGGCGTTGAGGAGGGGACAGCACCTCCTCATTATTATATACGGAATAATTTCTGTTCGTTTTAAGTTTTAACGTCATTCCTTACTTTCAGTTAAAAAAACTTGTTTTTTTATTTAATATACTAAAAATCAACCACATCGAAACCCACCAATTTACGTACTTAGCTACGAAAATGATTAGTAGCAATTTGCTTTTCAAACCTCACATAAAGGATGTTTTTCGTATCTTAGTAAACAGTGGTATTTCGAAATTAAGCAATTTTTTTTACGTTGTAAATATTTTATTTAATATTAAATTATTTCTGCTTAATTAGATGATTACCACAAATGCCTCGTTTAATGCGTATTTTTTATTAAGAAATTAGTGTTCTTTTTTTTGCTTGCCGTTTTTTGGTGACCGGCGTTATTCCCCCTGGAAAATACCCACTCCTTTCAGAAAACATCCCCTGTGGATAATACCCCCAGAAAAACGCCCTCCCAAGATCCCCCCGGAAATTTCCACTCCTGCGCAAAGGACTAGAACTGTCAATTTCTGATCCAATGAGCACACTCCGAAGTTTCTGCGACTTTTAGGTGGAGGTGTGGATGAGGAAGGGATAGTCCTCCTCCTCTACGGAATTAATTCTGCTCATTTTGGGGTTTAGAGTTATAATTTACTTTCATATTAACAGCGTAGACCAGAAATATTCCCAGAAATCGTAAGGGAGTAGATATCAATTTCACATTTTTGATGCGTTTTTAAAGTTTCTTTTGTACCCCTACCTTCTCTAAAAAATCTTCGCTGGAAAACAACCTTTTGCTGTCTTTTTGTTGGGAAAATTTACCACGGAAAAGGGAATTACCGGGATGATTTTGAAAATAATAATAAATGAAATTCTTTTCAAATGAAAGTGCGCTAAGAAAAATTTTCACCCCAAATCATATGCAAAAAATTTTCGAGGTGGAATTTTCAGCAGGAATGGAATTGTCTTGGGGGAATTTTCCCTGGAAAAGGGGAAAGGCATTTGTACGTGAAAACAACTCTCTATGGAGCATTTTTTCCGTGGGCGGAGGAATTGTTCATAGAGGGGGGAGCCAAATTTTTTCGTGTTATTTCAAGCAACCAGCAACTGAATTACAAAAAATTGTTTTCAACTGGAAGTAAGGAGCAACATCAAAACTTAAACGGACGGAAATTATTACGTAAATGAAAGGGGTTTCCCCCTCCTTAAAACCTCGCTCTTTACGCTAAAATTTTGACTTTTTGTCCCGATTCCTTAAGAATGGCTCCTGAAACACAATGGGCATTTAATAAGAATAATAAGCTTTTTTTTAATTTTCAATCACCTGTTATGAAAGAGTGTCGATTGTTGCAGAGTGGGGATGGTGCCTGAAACCACCTTGAGGGAGCCTAATTTTCCGGCATGATCTGATTAGCAAACAGAAATTAAAATTTTAAAAGTACGGTTTTTCAGCTTAAAGTACAGAACAACATTGAAAAAGACAAAATTAATCTATATATGAGTGAGACTGCACCCTCCTAAATCCCTTCCTCATTAAACTAAAGTGTCTATTGCTTTGACAAAGCTTTTTATTCTAATTAAATGGCCCTATTGTTCATGAAGTCATACTTGAAAGTTCTTGAAATTAGGTCTTTTAGGATGATAACCCCATCAGAGCCCTAAGTGCATGGGTTGTAAGTTATGCACTGGGGGCATATAAAGTCTATATAGAAAGTTGTTATAGAAATTTCAAAAAGGGCTCATTTTATTGGAAATTGAAATTGCCCTTTTTAATAGTCGAAAGTGAGCGGAGAGTAATTACCCCCTCTTACGCCCACCATTTCCCCAAAAACATTCAATCAAAGTTTAGAGATAGCCATTTTGTTCAACGTTGTTGAAAGTTCTGGAAATTATGTATTTAAGGATGACAAACACCCCAGAGCCCCAAGGGCAAAGGTTGTAAGTTCTGCCCTGGGGGCATTTAAGGTTTTTATGGATAGAGTTGTCGTAAAACTTCAAAAGGGGCTCATTCAATTCGAGATTGAGAGGGCTAGTGCCCTTTGTAATAGTCGAAAGTGATGGGAGGGTAACTAGCCCCCCTCTCACGCCCACCATTCCTCAAAACACATCCAATAAAAATTTTCAGATAGCCATTTTGTTCAACGTAGTAGAAAGTTCTGGATATTGGGTCTTTTAGAATGACAACCCCCCAGCCCTCAGAGAAAAAGGTGTAAGTTATGCCTTGGGGGCGTACGAGATTTTTATTGAAAGCTTCGTCGTAGAAACCTCAAAAGGGCTCATTTCACTGGAAATTGAAAGGGCTAGTGCCAATTTTAATAGTTGAAAGTGATTGGAGAGTGACTACCGCAACCACCATTTCCCCATACACATCCAATCAAAATTTTGAGATAGCCATTTTGTTTAACGTAGTTGAAAGTTCTGGAAATTTGGTCTTAGAGGATAGCAACCACCCTAACAGCCCTTAGGGTAAGGGTTGTAATTTATGCCCTAGGGGCCTATAAGGTTCTTACCGAAAGCGTTGTCGTTTCCAAAAGGGCTCATTCGATTGGAAATCAAAAGGCCTAGTGCCTTTTTTGATAGTCGAAAGTGATTGGAAAGCTTGACATTTTTATAGTAAAGATCGATGTCGGTATAATGTATTATTTTTTGTTGTTGTTGTTGTTTAGACCAGGGCACTTCATATCGAAGGAGTTGTCGTGGGAACTTCGAAAAGGGCTCATTCGATTGAAAATAGAAAGGGCTGATGCCCTTTTTAATAGTCGAAAGTGATTGGAGAGCAACTAATCCCCCTTCCACTCCCACCCTCCCACACCCACCCTCCCATTTGCCCATTATGTTTAAAAACTAAATGTTACCTTAAGATCAAATCAAAATGCACTGTGATAATGCTAATTCTCAATAAGGCATCTCAGAAGTATCCTAAGAACGACTGAGGGTATTATATTCAAACTTTCGGAGCTTCTTCTGCCCTTAAAATTTAACCGAATCAAAGTAGCGTAAGTGTATCCAAGCTATCAAAGAAAGTAAACATATTTTTTGGCGAATGGTATCAACTTTTCTATTTAAGGTCAACTAGAGGAGGTATGAAACTAAATTAAACATTATTTTGTGTGTCCAGATTTTTAAAAGGGTGTATGTTGTTAAAAATTGCTGAAAATTTTTCTCCAGCATACAAATAGCAGGCCAAACTATAAAGTCTTAAAAAATGAAAAGATTTAATGTATTATTTTCTTTTTCCTTGAAAAGACTATGTCAATATAAAACGAACAGAAATTAATTAAAAGAAATTTTTCTACAAAATAAGTTTTTCAAAGAAAAGTAAAGAACTCCATTAAACAAAAAAAGAGCAAAAATAAAATCAAATAATCTACCAAGCGTGAAACTACCACAAATCAGCATCGATAAATAAATGAAACCCAAAACGAACAGAAATTACAATAAATAACCGAGTCAAACTCAAAACAAGCAGAAATTAACATAAGTTGGGTGCAAAACCCCTATGCCTTTCCAAGGCCAGCACAAAATTTGCACTTTACTGAAAAAATACAAACGAATGTGCATTGTCAGTTTAATATACATATACTAAAATTTAGTAATCAAAATGTTAATATTATTTGATTTATTAAGGTTATAAAAGTAAAAACATTTATGTTTCTTCAGTAAAGTGCAAATTTTGTTCTTGCCTTGGGAAGGCATAGGGGTTTTGAGTCCAAATTATGTTAATTTCTGCTCGTTTTGACTCTGACTCGGTTTATTATTGTAATTTCTGTTCATCTTGGGTTCCTTTTAATTGGTGATGATGATTTATTGTAGTTTTACGCTTGATAGATTATTCTATTTTATTTTTGCTAATCTTTTGTTTAATGGAATTCTTCACTTTTCTTTAAAAAACTTGTTTTGTGGAAAAATTTTTTAAATTAATTCTGAATAAAGGCAATCTTCCTTACCTCATAGCCACCACAGAATCCTTCCATGTCATTCACATCTGGGGGTGTGTTAAAGCCAACACGCCAAGCAGATGCTCTTGATGGCGGGTCAAAAAGTCTTCCATGCCCATCGACTTGGCACTAGTAAAATATTTAAAATTAATTACTCATAAAACCATAGTAGTGCAAATTAGATACTTAAGAGACACTATATACATAAAAACTGGTTCTAGGCGTTTAACCCCCGGCGATTAGCCCCCCCCCCCCAAGAAAATACCCCCCCCTCACGGAAAATACCCCCCACGGAAAATACCCCCCTAAAAACACCCCCCAGAAATTAACCCCTTCGCAGAAAATACCCCCCCCTCCCGCGGAAAATACCCCCCCCCCGGTAAATACCCCCCGTGGAAATTAAGGCTTTCCAAAATTGACAATTTCATTTGAGTTTTTTTTTTATTTCCGTAGGGGGAGCAAATTTTGGTACTTGTGCATTATGCGCCACTCACTCAAGTTTACGCTGTGTAAAATTCGAGAACACTCCCTTTTTCTGTTAGTTTTTTTCATTACTTTAGTAATAATTTTGGGCTATAGATTTTTATATTGGGGGGGGGGGGGTAAAGTATAACGGGTCTGCATGCAAAATGTGTTTGGTAAAATTATTCTGCATATTAGATAGATAGATAGAGAAGTATATTTTAAAGCCAATTATACGGCCGTGAACATAGTAAAATAGCATAAATGAAAGGCACAAATAAAACTGACTTGGATCAACGATAGTCATAAAACACTTAAATTAAACTGTACATTCACCTAAAAATAGTACTTAATACTTGGAAAAAAGATCATTGAAAAAAAAAAACACTTAACACTTTGAAAAAATACATAAATTAAAGATTACGCTTACTTTATACTGGATTTTTTTTTTTTTTTTTTTTTTTTTTTTTTTTTTTAGTTAACAAAATTTCAAGATACCTCGCTTTTCTTCTGTAATTTTTTAGCAGCCATACCTAGAAGGAATTGTTTTCTGACTTTAAACTGTCCAATTACTTTACCACCACCCCTCCCCCCTTATGTACAAATATATAGTCCAAATTATATATTTCCAATCTATACTGTCACTTGTCTTTGTCTTGCCTCATGCTAAGATGAAAGAAACTGACGAAGAAACCGGTTTGTTCTCTGGTTTTACACAACGTAAACTTGAGTGAATGGCGCATAATGCACAAGTACCAAAATTCCTTCCCCCTACGGAAAAAAAAACTCAAATAAAATTCTCTAATTTGGAAAACCTTATTTTCCAAGGGGGGTATTTTCCAGGGGAGTGGGGGGGGTTATTTACCAGGGGGGTATTTTTTGCGTGGGGGTATTTTCCGGGGGGGGGGGTATTTTCCGACTTTTTTTCCGGGGGGGGGGGTTATTTTACGAGGGGGTAATCACCAGGGGGAGGGTAAGTGCTGGCCACCATGAAAACTATTTTATATGTTTTTCAAAGCCTTCACAGCCCCAAAGCGTCTCCCTTGTCACGCCTTTGACATAGCAAAATTAAGCTTTGAAGGAGTTTATCCTCACCCCTCTCCAAAAGGTAATGGTTAGTGGTTACTCTCGAGTACATATTGACTCAGGTGGTCGGTGTTTACCCCCCCCCCCCCGGCCAATAACCCCCTGGAAAATACCCCCGCGGAAAATTCCCCCCGGAAAACACCCCCGCGGAAAATAACCCCCGTGGAAAATACCCCCCACGGAAAATACCCCCCCCGGAAAATATGGCCACGAACACAGTAAAATAACATAAATGAATATAGTGAATGGGGGGGTGTTTAATCCCCAGAAAATGCCCCCCCACGGAAAGTAACCCCCGTGGAAAATACCCCCTCCTTGGAAAATAACCTCACAGAAAATACCCTCCCCCACTGTTGAAAATAAGGTTTCTAAATTTGAAATTTTTATTGGAGTTTTTTTTTTTCGTTGAAAAGTGCTAAGGAACGGGAAAAAGAGGAATTTACACACCAGAAGTGTCTTAAAACCTTAGGAAAAAAAAAACACAAATCCATTTTTGTTAAAAAGACTTCCATATGAACTTCTGCAATTTTTGGCAAAAAAATTTAGGCAAACAGTCATCAAAATTAAGCTAACACAAATGGCACCAAAAAGTCTAAGAAGGTTTGGCTATCAAACAGTTCGTGGTAAGGAGCGTGGTAAGGAACTGTAAGTAAGGAGCGACCCGGCTCAATGGTAACCGAAACTCTAGAAAACGGGATTTTGATACCAACAGATAAATAAAAAGAATCGAATTTTACTGCTGATTTCTAATATATAAGTTTCATCAAGTTTAGTCCAACCCATCGAAAGTTACGCGCCTGAGAAAATTTGGCTGATTTTCGAAAAAAGAGAGAAAGACCCACTAAAAGTCATAGAACCTTAATGAAAATCACACCATCATATTCAGCGTATCAGAGAACCGTACTGTAAGGGTTTCAAGCTCCTATCTACAAAAATGTGGAATTTTGCATTTTTTTGGCCAGAAGAAAGATCACGGATGCGTGTTTGTTTTTTTTGTTTTTTTTTCCAGGGGTGATCGTATCGACCCAGTGGTCCTAGAATATTCTGAGTGGGCTCATTGGAACGGAAATTAAAAGTTCTAGTGCTCTTTTTAAGTGACCAGAAAATGGAGGGCAACTAGGCCCCCTCCAACGCACATTTTTTCCCCAAAGTTGCCTGATCAAAATTTTGAGATATCCATTTTGTTTAGCATGGTCGAAAGCATGATAACTATGTCTTTTAGGATGACTCAATCCCCAAGCGTCACCGGGTGGAGGGCTGAAAGTTATGAACTTTAACCAATGTTAATATATAGTTTTGGTTATTGGGAAATATACAAGCGTTTTCAGGTTGAATTTTTTCTGGTACTGGGGGGAGGGGGGTGGGTCGAGGTTTATGTGGGATGATATTTCCATGAAGGAAGTTTTCATGGGGGAAGGGACATTACTATGAAGGGGCGCCGGATTTCCCAGCATTATTTAAAAAAATTCAGAAATTAAATAAAAAAAACAAGTTTTTTAACTGAAATTAAGGAGCAACATCACAACTTAAACCGAACAGAAAATATTAAGTATATGATTGGGTTCACCCTCTAGTCAATACCTCGCTCTTTAAGCCAAATATTTATTAGTACTTTCATAAGAGCTATTTATTCTAATTAACAGCCTTTGTGATTAAGGGGTGATTTTTATAGAATTGGAAAAAAAATTCGAACTTAAGCTTAAAGAGCGAGGTATTGACTAGGGGGTGAACCCCCTAATATACGTATTAAAAATATATGAATATAAAAGTTCGTTATTTAAGTTAATTCGTAAGTTACGTATATTTATTACTAATAAAAACGTTCGCAAATAAAATTAAAAAAGTTTCGAGAAACTCATTTAACCAAATAAAATTAAAATTAATGTGAAAATTTTGTTGTAATTATTCATGTACGGTGAGCCAAAATCAAAACCTGCATTAATTCAAAAACATTCAGAAAAATAAAGTTTTTTTAACTGAAAGTAAGGAACGACGTTAAAACTTAAAACGAACAGAAATTATTCAAAAACATTCAAAAAAAAAAGTTTTTTTAACTGAAAGTAAGGAACGACGTTAAAACTTAAAACGAACAGAAATTATTCTGTATATGAAAGGGGCTGTCCCCTCCTCAGCGCCTCACTCTTTACGCTAAAGTTTTACTTTCTCATAACTCTATTTTTTTAACAATGAAAAACTTTAGCGTAAAGAGCGAGGTGTTGAGGTGGAGACAACCCCTTTCAGATATGATATAATTTCTGTTTGTTTTAAGTTTTAACGTCGTTCCTACTTTAAGTAAAAAAAACTTGTTTTTTAAAAATTTAATCCTTTGAAAGGCTAGCTTGCTTTGGGAACCAACACATTCTAAATTGTTTAAGTTTTTACGGACAAAAGCGTTGTCAAATTCTACGAGTTTGTTTTGCTGATCTTCCAAATGTAAAACTACCACAAATCCCCATTAACAAATAAATGAAACCCGAAACTAACAGAAAATACAATAGATAGCCTAGTCAAACTCAAAACGAGCAAAAAGTAAAAGGAGTATGGCTAACAACACCCATGTCTTCTTCAGACCAGAAATTAATTTGCACTTTACTTAAAAAAAATAAATAAAAATAACCATGCATTGTCAGTTTGATATACATATTCTGATATCTATCCCTTATAGTCTTAATACTTCTTTATTTGTTGAAGTAAAAAAAAAGTGAAAAAATTTAAAATGTATTTTGTTTTCAGTAAAGTACAAATTACTGTCTGGTCTTGAGGAGGTGTGGGGGTTGTCAGCCCTACTCATGCTAATTTTTGCTATTTTGAGTTTGAATAGGTTATTTATTGTTATTTCTGTTCGGTTTGGGTTCAATTCATTTATTTATGGTGATTTATGGTAGTTTTACGCTTGGAAAATTATTTGAATTTTTTTCTACTCATTTTTGGCTTAACGAGGTCATGGAAACCGGCAAAGGGGGGGGGAGCAGGGGGCCATGGCCCCCAGCTGTAAATTTGGGACTATATGGTAATTATAAAGAAACCAAAGGAAAAAAGCAGAATAGGGGGGAAACATGGAAAAAATGTTTGTTGCCCCATTGTTGGTTGCCTGCCAATAGATTTGACCCATAATAACGAAATATATAAGTTCTAATTTGTGACTGAGTGACCCCTAACAAGTTTTCCACACAAAAAAAATTCTATACGATTTGGTTGGAGCAAAAACTAAAAAAATAAAAAAATAAACACGCATCCGTGATCTTTCTTCTGGCAAAAAATACAAAACTCTACATTTTTGCAGATTAAGATTCTTTCACTTTTAATTAAGATTCTTTCACTTTCAGGTGGTGTTTCCCCCTTTATTCGAAAATGAGGCAAATTTTTTCAGGCTCTTAACTTTTGATGGGTAAGACTAAACTTGATGAAACTTATATATTTGAAATTAGCATAAAGATCCGCTTCTTTTGATGTATCTACTGGTATAAAACTTCCATTTTTTAGAGTGTCAGTTACATATTGAGTCAGGTCGCTCCTTACTTACAGTTTACCACGAACTGTTTGATCGCTGATCAAAGTTTATGTAATTTATGCCTTTCATTTGTTATTTTACTGTGTTCATGGCCGTATATTTGGCTTTAAAATACACTTATTTGTCTATCTATCTAATATGCAGAATAATTGTACCAAACACATTTTGCATGCAGACCCGCTAGGCTTACCCCCCATGCAGACACTCTCCCCTAATGTGCAAATTTAAAGCTGAAATTTATTTTTAAAATAACGAAGAAACTAACAAAAAAAAACCGGTGTGTTCTCGAATTTTACACAGCGTAAACTTGAGTGAGTGGCACATAATACACAAGTACCAAAATTCCTTCCCCCCTACGGAAATTAAAAAAATAAAACTCAAATAAAATTCTCAAATTTAGAAGGCATTATTTTCTACGAGGGGGGGGGTATTTTTCGGGGGGGGGGGGTATTTTCCACGGGGGGTATTTTCAGAGGGGGGTTATTTTCTGGGGGGGTATTTTACGTGGGGGGGTATTTTCCACGGAGGGGTATTTTCCGGGAAGGGTATTTTCTGGGGGGGTATTTCCAGCGGTGGGGATATTTTCCAGGGGGGATATTTTCCGGGGGGTATTTTCCGGGGAACATTTTCCGGGGGAATTTGCCGGGGGGGGGGGGTATTCTCCTAGAACCATGGGCTCGGACCTCTACCGCAGATAAGAAATCCATCACAAACGGGTCAACACCCTCCAAAATAGAATCCTGGCTATGCCGCTGCCAGGATTTAATTTATTTTTAAATTTTACAGTATGTAAAATTTAAAAATAAAGTTTTAATGAAGGAAGTAAAGAGATAAAATGAAACTCAAAACGAACAAAAAGTATTACTTCAAAGCCTATCTAACATATATCTATAAAACTAGCGCAAACAAACCAACTGATGATATTTCCCTATGTTTGTAGGATTATAGCAAACAGGTGCTTTACACAAGTAAGTACGTAGCCCATGGGCGCCCATAAGCTGAATTCCAGGGGGGGGCAAACCTCATCTAATTGGCACTTTTAATGCTAT
Source organism: Artemia sp. Qi Xiang Cuo (assembly GCF_049724085.1). Lineage (NCBI taxonomy): Eukaryota > Metazoa > Arthropoda > Branchiopoda > Anostraca > Artemiidae > Artemia > Artemia sp. Qi Xiang Cuo. Next base: position 47,808,172 of record NC_142806.1, read on the forward strand.
ATAATAGAAATCTCAGAACAAAAATATAAAAATAAGGCAGCATCATTCAGCCAGGGGAGGGGGCGGGAGCACCCCCTGCCCCCCCATATGGACGCCCATGACGTAGCCTGACAACAACAAACTAATCTATAATGTTTTCATAGTCTTACACAGGGTTGCCACCGCCATGGATCTATCCATGTTTACATGTAGTTTTTGACCTTTTACATGGATATTTGAAATGCTATGGATTTACATCGATTTTTTCGAAGAAATCACGAGTTTAAACTTTTTGTGCCGGAAATTTTTAATACCAGATAAATTTCACTTCAAAAATGGCTCAAATAACCCAAAAATATCAAAATTACTGTCTGGGCTTCATTGCCGAAATGGGTTCATATAGAATAACAGATGGCCTTGGCTGTGCATAGAATTGAAAAAGTATCTGCGTTAATTAATACCATGAATGCGTAAATTAATTTGAAGATTAATGCCTAAACACCAAAACAAAAAATTTGTCCATGCGAAGGTAAATTGAAAATCTTCTGTATAGGAGATCTGTACTGGTTTAATGTTATTATCTTGGTCCTTTGCAGAAGAGACACTTAAAAAAATGGTGAAAAAACACAGCTTGAGATTATTATGTGTGCTCATGATATATTGCTCAGCCGTAACTTCATACATGAGTTCAGGGTTCTTAAGTCATTTATAAAACTGTAACAACCTCAGAATTCTTAAGATAATCTTATTTCCAAATATTGCAATTAAACCTTTTTATGTTTTCAATGAATTGAAAACTTGCAAGTTTTGGACTGCATACTTAAGGGTTAGGTGTGAAATGGAATATATTTCAAATAATTATGGGAATTATTTCAAGATAGAGTGAAATTCCCTTTTTAAGCTGAGTAAAATATTAACAATAAATTAATTAAAAGAGTGAAACTGATCAACGATGACAACGCCAAATGCGTTAAATAATTCCACGTACCTTGGGTCTGACAGGACACAGAATCTTGCATTACTGGGGAGAAAACAAATTTATCGTCTTGGTGATAAGAGTATTTTACGTAACGAGGACGAGGATCTAAACGTCAAAAAGTAAAACCCTAAACGTCAAAAAGTAAAACCGCGAGCGACGTGAAGCGTCGCTAGTGACAAACTTTTCTGTCCTTTTAACAATCACTTGCTTGCCATGTTTTTTTTTCTTGAGCTGGTGGCAACCCTGGTCTTACACCAGCTGTGATATCAGTAACTTTCAGAACATATTTAAAATTATCTTAAAAACTTAAGTATAAAAATAAATATTATTTTAATGACTGCAAAGTCATTGAACAGTATTCAAAAATAATGGATGGATTTATCAGGTAACATCCAGCTATAATACCGATAACGAGCAATATACAATTTTAAATTGTAAAAAAAACACGCTTTAATATAACTCAAAATAAAGAAAAATAAACCATAATATGAACTCTGGAAATCCGGTTATTCCCCTCTATGCAATGGAGAATTTAAAGTTATGATTCAAATTCTAAGGCTAGTCTACACTCCTAGCACTATCAAGATGGCTTGACTTCGAACTTGTTAACAAAATAATCATGAAGTGTTCTTTTCAGAACCAAAACGACAGCCAATCATTGGACTGAGCTCATTGCGCAGAAGTGATACCCAATTAAACGCAAAAAACATAAGCAACAGTCCCAAAAAGCTTTATTTTTATACCGTAAAAAGTAGCCTTAGATGGTTTGTTTCTACTGTACAAAACTCCCACATTGTTTTGTGTTTTCAGTAAAGCGCTAGTTTTCTATAATCCTACAAACGTAGGGAAATATCATCAGTTGGTTTATTTGCGCTAGTTTTATCGATGTATGTTAAATAGGCTGAGAAGTAATAATTTTTGTTCGTTTTAAGTTTCAATTTCGCTTTTAACTTCCTTCATATAATTTTTTTTTTTTTAATTAATCTTTGCCCGTTTTTAATTTAAAGCAAAAAGACGTGAAAAAAAGTGTGTAACTTAGGTAGTGATATGTTAACGTGGGCTATTCACCATAATGTTTGTTTATCTGAAACTTATCCTCAGTATCTCACTCTTTACGCTAAAGTTTTTACTTTAAACAGCTTCTTATTCTAATTAAACGGCCTTTGTGTTTCAGGAGTTGTTCCTAAAGAGTTGTGACAAAGAATCAAACTTTAGTGTAAAGAGCGGGGTATTGAAAAGGGGACAGCCCCTTTCATACATGGAATATTTTCTGTTCGTTTTAAGTTCTAATGTAGCTCCTTACTTTCAATTGAATAAACTTGTTTCTTTAATTTAATTTCTGGTCATTTTTCAAATAATGCAGGAAAATCCATGTTATAACAGAATATTTTTAGGGGGGGGGGGCAACCCCCCTCATGTACGGAATAACTTCTGTTCGTCTTAACTGTTAATGTTGCTCCTTACTTCCAGTTTATTTTTTTATTTAATTTGTGACGGTTTTCCAAGTAATGCCTGAAAATCCCCTCCTGCTGGCGTAAAGCTTCTCCTGGAAAGCTCCCTAACAAGCTTTCCTTCCCATTGAAAACCCTTCCCGTGGAAAATCCCCTCCCCTGCAAAATCTCACCCTAAAATCCTAAAAAAATCCCACCTCAAAATCGATCAAATTTTGGCGGTAATTCATTATTTCTTGGCTTAGTAGGAAAAACAGTACTGGTTAGGAATTACCAAAATCAGCCTTAACAAAGACAGGTTCTCCACATAATCATATAAAAGTCACAAAAGCATGACTAAAAAATAAATAACCGATAACGAAACGCCCGATACCGATACGCACGATACCGATTCGCCCGACACCGCTTACAGTCCTTTTCTAAGGGACTATGGAGGGTCTTGTCATCACCAAAAGCATAGTTATTGGACCTTCTATCTATGCTGAAAAAAAAAACTGACTATCTCAAAATTTTGACCCAACACCTTTACGGCAAAGGAGCCTTTTGGGGAAGGGGTCTAGCTGCCCTCCAATCTTTTTGGTCACTTAAAAACCGCACCAGTAATTTTAATTTCCGTTTTAGTGAGCCATTAAACATCTCTCTATGATGTTCTGGTAACCGGCTAGACCTGGTAGAAAAAAAAACAAAAAAAAAGTAGACACGTTTGCTCTTTACTAGGTTGCAGCTACTGCTGCAACCATGACAAAGAATTGCTACCAGTCTCAGTGAGCATCCAGGTGTGTTATCTTTTCATATATTATTAATCTAACAAAAAGTTTTCCGAAAAAGAAGTTTTTCTAAGAAAAAGAAAAGCTACAATTAAACAAAAGACGAGCATGAATAAAGTCAAAAAAAAATTAAGCTTAAAGCGAACATAGATCATTATAAAGTCAAAACTTTAAACGAATAGAAATTACCACACATAATAGTAGGGCTAATACCTCTCAAGCTTTCTAAAGACCAGATCATCATTTGCGCCTTACTGAAAGTACATTTTTATTTTGAGCTGGGTGTTTTTATTTGTCTATTTTAGTTTTATGTGTATTTTTTAGTTTTAGTTTATTTTTATATCTATGCTGAAGACACCTTGTTTGATACGGGCGAAATATTCGTTTTTGTTGGCGAAATATTCGACCCGTTTGTCGTATTTATATTTTTTCATAGCATACACAAAAAAGAAGAAGAAAGAAATCGCCATGATAACCGTAAATCGCCATAAATAATATCCCATTAGAATAGAAATCACCATAAATAGTAAAAATTATTAAGACTTTAAGGAATAAATAACAGCAATATGCATATTAAACTGACAATGCACATTCATTTGTAATTTTTCCATAAATTGCAAATTATGTTCTGGTCTTGAGATGGTATGGGGGTTGTCAGCCCTACTCATGTTAATTTCTACTCATTTGAGCTTGACTTGGTTATTTGTAATTTCTGTCCATTTTGGGTTGTATTTATTTATTGATAGTGATTTGTAATAGATTTATGCTTGGTAGATTATTTGATTTTATTTCTGCTCATATTTGGTTTAATGGTGTTCTTGGATTTTCTTTGAAAAACTTATTTGGTGGAAATTGTTGTTTTAATTAATTTCTGTTCATTTTTTATTGACATAGTCTTTTTCGTGGAAAAACAAAATAAAATCTTATATATTTTTATTTTTTTTGTAACAATCCATTGTTTGGCTTGCTATTTGTATGTTGGAGAAACTTTTTCAACAATTTTAGCAACATACACCCTTTTGAAAATCTTGACACAAATAGTATTGTTAAATTTAGTTTTGTACCTCCTCTAGTTGACCTGAAAAATAAAACTAATACCACTCCCAAGAATTCCATCTATGATCTTTGACAACCTGGGTACACTTATATTTTTTTTTTTTTAGTTAAATTGTAAGAACAGAACTAGTAATATAGTAGCAGCCCTGAAAGTTTCAACTTAATACCTCGTTCTCGGGATATTGCTGAGATGTCTTATTGGCAACCAGCAGCATACACATTGCTTTTTGATTTAGTTTTAAAGTAACATTTAGTTTTAAATCATAATGGGCAAACTGTATAACTGTGGGGGGGGGGGGTGTTGACATAACAAATATCCCTTGAGACATGGCTACTGGACCGTTCAACTATTCTGAATAAAATGGCTGTCTCAAAATTTTGGTTGGAAGTATTTGGAAAGTTATGGACTAAGGAGGAAGGCAGCTTGCCCTCCAATCACTTTTATTCTTAAAAAGGGGACTAGATCTTTTAATTTCCAATTAAATTAGCTCCTTTAAAAGCTTCAATGATATTACTAGCTATGATACAGCAGCGCTGCCTATGATATTGCTTATATACCTTTTTGAAAACCTTAATGCATATAACCTTTTCGATTAATTGAAGCTCCCCCTAAACATTCCCTAAAAGTATACACATTGTGTCTTCTGACTTGTTCAAAATCCGCCGCAACTTATCCCGAAAGGTCTAACATAATAATGTAAGCCGTCCTTGAGATATAGCTTTGGCACCCTTTTGACAATCTACATGCTCAGAGTTCCTTTTGATGTAGTTCAACATCCACCTAAATATCTCTTTAAAGCTTCACCCTAATACCCTTAGCTTGCATAGTAGCAATAGTTGTAGTAGCAGTAGTAATAGCAGCAGAAGTAATAATAGTAGCAGTAGTAGTATGAGTAGAAGCAGTAGCATTAGAATACAAATATTGTCTTTTGGTTAGTTCAACATCCCCCACAATAAGCCCTGTAAGTTTCAACTTCACGCACAAAACTGTTCCTAAGATATTGCTGATATGTCCTTTTGACAACTTGCATACAGACAGCGTCTTGTGATTTAGTTCATCCCCCCCCCCCCTAAAACTTCCCTGAAAATTTCACCTTCATACCCTTAGGCATAGTTGTAATAGTAGTCAAAGTAGTAGTATTAGTAGTGCTAGTTGTAGTATTAATAGTAATAGTACTAGTACGAGTAGTAGCATTGGCAATATTAAATATTGGCCAATAGCGGCAATATTAAAATATTGCCTTTTAGGCAGTTGAACATCCCTCTCCTCAAGTCCTGGAAGTTTCAACTTAACATAATTAACCATTGGTATAACATAGCCGATATGTCCTTTTGATAACCTGTATATTCATAAAAAAATATATGAACCAAAATTTAGCAATAAATAGAGATACTGGAGATATTTCATTGAGCCCAATTTACGACAGTTTAATCTTGAAGGACTCAATCAATATTTTCACCCGAAAAAACTCAAAAGAACCAATGTGCATATCTAATGAAAACCCAAATTGTAGACAAGCCAAAATTAATGCAAGACGACAGATCCGAGCAAAATCGTATTTTTAAGTTTCGTTTTAATTTTTTACTGCATATATTTTTATTAATGTTATCTATTTTATCTTTAAATTACAATAAAAAATTTTTTTGTATCGTTTTTTTTTGTTTTTTTTTTCTCTTTTTATTTTTGTTTGGCAATTTTGAATAATTTGCGGATGTACTTTTAGAAATAATTTCTTATATTTTTTACTATTAATTTTTAGCTGGCTCACAAAAAAAAAGATTTTTAAAAATGTTTTAATTTATTTTTCATTTTGTTATTTTCTCTCTTCTCTGAGTTTTAGGTGGTAATTTAGATCCAGTGTGGTCTAAGAATTTATTTTATTCAAGATTACGTGGATCATTTGAACAATATTGTTTTAGATTATTTAAATTGTGTTAAGAAACATCCACATCTTATTTGTCAGTTTAATTTCATATAACCTTGTAAACAACATCTAATTCTTACACATTCTTTACGTTTCAAACTACATTTAGGCACACATTCTGAAGGCCCATTTATTCAGAGAATGGTTTTCAAAACCTTAACATATATTTTAAAAGACCATAGATCCAGAAGATACGTTTTTAGTAATAAAATACTTAATTTAAAATCCTTATTATATCAGATTTTGTCACATCATGAGTTTCACCAGATTTTACAAATCTCACAGAGGTCTTTCAGACACATAGTCCATTGAGAAAAAACTCGTGTATCGGAAAAATTCTCAAAACTGGAATTTAAACAGTTTCAACAAACACTGATTTTCCTTCCTAGATTTTGTCCTGGTCCTCCTTTGGAAAATTTATCCTCTATGGTATTTACATCCTAGGACCTAAGTATTCTTTCAAAAGGACCAAAATTTGCATTGGCTCAAACACACGTAAATACTTCAGAAATTATTACGGGCGTGGAGTCTGCTATTTTGAGCTCTCATGGTGAAGTCGAAAATGCAGACCTACTCAGAGGTGAAATTGTAAAGAGTATTCTTGATTATAGGCCATCTTTGTCACTTTCAACTCAATAAAAGGAAGAAATTAAAACCCTCCGAAATTTAAAAAAAGACAAAAACACAGTAATTAAGAAAGCTGACAAATGAAACACAGATGTAATAATGAATTTTGCAGATTATGAATTAAAAGTTAACACCCTTTTAATTGATAAAAATGTTTACAAATAAATAAATTTTGATCCCACGGACAAATACACACAGAAGTTGAGAAATGAACGAGGAATTTTAAAATATACTAGACTCATGACCCCTCAAATGTAAAGAAAATGTTATCCCAAAGGTTGTTCAGCCCCTCAGTTTTATGGTCTGCCTAAAATCCCTAATAAAGATAGTCCGTTACGTCCAATCTTAGCATTTTATAGTTCTCCCGCTACGGGTCTATGAAGTTTTTTAGCCACCATTTTTAAGCATCTTTTAAGCAAACAAAAATCCTATATTAAAAATTCCATAGATATTGTTGAGAAGTTAAAAAATCAAAATACAACAGCAAAGACAGTTTTATCTAGTTTCGATGCAGTTTATAGTTACTCGTAAATATTTTTTCATTATTGTGATCAGTACTTACAAATAAAATTATATTACCAATAATCTTGGTATGATTAAGAAATAGTTTACCAATATTAGAAAATGAAACTAGTCAGTCTGTTCTAACATTCCTCATCTTAGTTTAAATTCCGAAACAAATTTTTTCTGCAAATAATGGGCTTATCCATGGGCACTATCTTGTCTCCTTTTTTGGCAAATTTTTACATGGATATCATAGAACAGTCTTCTGTGAATAGTTTCCACTTAAAATACTCCATGTGGGTTCGTGTTGTTGATGATATCGTTTCTATTTTGGACCATGGACGAGACTCTCTAAGAGATTTTTTTGGCACATTTGAACTCTTATGATTCGAGTCTCCAGTTCACAATGGAACTCGAAGATTCAGGTACGCTGCCTTTCTTATATGTTTTGATTATAAAAAATAATCCTGGTCTTGAATTTTCTATATATATAAAGACGACTCATAATTATCGATATCTACATTTCTCTTCCCATCACACTCATTCTTTAAAAAGATGGGTAATAATCTCTTTCTTCGACAGAGTTTTAAAAATTTGGTAAACTAATCATATAACTTCTGTACTAAATTATGTCAAGGATATTATTTTTTGAAATGGTTACCCAATCAAACTCATTGAAAATATAATAGATATACGATTAAAAAAGATAAAAGAAAAAAATATGGAGCTTGTTCAACTTGATTCAGTTACACAGGCTTTTGAGAAAAAAACTTTCATCGTTGTACCATATATACCGAAACATGGCGATAAACTTAGAAAAATTTTAAATAAACATAATCTCTCTGTTTCTTTCAGAAACGAACAAAAGTTTGAACATTTTTTTAACTCAGGAAAGGATAAAACAGACCCTCTACTGGGTCGTGGTGTCTACAGAATCCCGTGTTCTTTTGGAAAATTTTACATTTGTAGAACCCATCAACAACTAGGTGAACGTGTGCATGAGCACAAAATTTCAATAGATAAGTCCCTGAGATTAAAAAATAACACTGACAACTTTGATTTTGCATTTTCTTCGCTTATTTTTGTAATCCCGAACCATCTAGTTCTGTTTGACGAGGAACCTTTAATATCAACTGTTAATGGCGTACCACACACTTTTAAAGAGATAATTGAAATAAAAAAATATATGAACCAAAATTTAGCAATAAATAGAGATACTGGAGATATTTCATTGAGCCCAATTTAAAACAGTTTAATCTTGAAGGACTCAATCAATATTTTCACCCGAAAAAACTCAAAAGAACCAATGTGCATATCTAATGAAAACCCAAAGTGTAGACAAGCCAAAATTAATTCAAGACGAAAGATCCTTGAACAATCGTCTTGGTAAGTTTCGTTTTATTTTATTCCTGCCTATTTTTTTATTCAGTGTCTATCTTGTATTTGTAAAGTAAACTTAAAAAGGTTAGAGTATCGTTTTTTTTTGTTTTTTTTTCTCTTTTTATTTTTGTTTGGCACTGAGGACGACTTGGCGGAGGTCCTTGTCGAAATATTTTATTATATTTTTTCATTTTCATGGTTTGCTGGCTCACAAAATCCTCGTTTTTTCACCCTTTTTGACTTTATTTTTCTGTTTGTTATTTTCTCTCTTCTCTGAGTTTTCGTTTGTCATGTAGATCCAGTTTTGTCTAAGAATGTTTGTTCGTCAAGAATACGGGTAGCATTGTACAAATATTTTTTTATATTTTTTAAATTGTGTTAAGAAACATGCAAATATTATTTTTCAGTTTAATTTAATAGAAACTTGTAAAAAACATCTAATTCTTCCACCTTCTTTACTTTTCAACCTAAATTTAGGCACACATTCTGAAGTAGCATTTATTCATAGACTGGGTTTCAAAACTTTAACATATATTTTAAAAGACCATAGATCCAGAAGATACTTCCTTAGTAATAAAATACTTAATTTAAAATCCTTATTATATCATATTTTGTCCCCTCATGATTTTCACAAGATTTTACAAATCTCACATAGGTATTTCAGACACATATTACATTTAGCAAAAAATCGTTTATAGGAAAAATTCTCAAAAATGGAATTTAAACAGTTTCAACAAACACTTATTTTCATTCCTAGATGTTGTCCTGGTCCTCATTTGGACAATTTATCCTCTCAGTTATTTACATCCAAGGACCTAAGTATTCTTTCAAAAGTACCAAAATTTGCATTGGCTCAAACACACGTAAATACTTCAGAAATTATTACTGGCATGGAGTCTGCTATTTTGATATCTCATTGTGAAGTTGAAAATACAGACCTACTCAGAGGTGAAAGTTTAAAGAGTATTATTGATTATAGTCAATCTTTGTCACTTTCAACTCAATCAAAGGAATAAATTAAAATCCTCCGAAATTTAAAAAAAGACAAAAACACAGTAATTACGAAAGCGGACAAAGGAAACACAGTTGTAATTATGAATTCTTCAGATTATGAATTAAAAGTTAATACACTTTTAATGGATAATAATATTTACAAAGAAATAAATTTTGATCCCACGGAAAAATACACACAGAAGTTGAGAACTGAACGAGGAATTTTAAAAGATACTAGACTACTTACCCCTCAAATGTACAGAAAATTTTATCCCAAATGCTGTTCAGCCCCTAAGTTTTATGGTCTGACTAAAATCCCTACGAAAGATAGTCCGTTACGTCCAATCGTATCATGTTATAGTTCTCCAGATACGTGTATAGTAAGTTTTTTAGCAACCATTTTTAAACCTCTATTAAGCACACAAAAATCCTATATTAAAAATTCCATAGATCTTGTTGAGAAGTTAAAAAATCAAAGTACACCAGCAAAGACCTTTTTATCTATTGTCTATGTACACTTCATGCTATGTTCATAAGTGTGAGCAGGCTTTACAAATAAAATTAGAGGAAAAGTCAGCTTGGTCTGATTACAAAACTTTGGAAATTGATACGATAATGACCCTTGTCCGTCTTTGCAACAAGTACTCCTCGTATTTTAAATTCAGAAACAAATTTTTTCTGAAAATAATGGGATTATCCATGGGCACTATCTTGTCTCCTTTTTTGGCAAATTTTTACATGTATTTCATATAAAAGTCTGATTTGATTAGTTTCCACTTAAAACACTCCATGTGGTTTCGTTTTGTTTATGATATCGTGTCTATTTGGTACCATGGAAGATACTCTCTAAGAGATTTTTTTGGCAAATTTGAAATCTTATGATTCGAGTCTCCAGTTCACAATGGAACTCGAAGATTCAGGTAAGCTGCCTTTCTTAGATGTTTTGATTATAAAAACTAATCCTGGTCTTGAATTTTCTATATATATAAAGCCGACTCATAATGATCGATATCTACATTTCTCTTCACATAACCATCCTTCTGTAAAAAGAGTGGTAATAATCTCTTTCGTCGACAGAGTTTTAAAAATTTGGTCCCGTAATCATATAACTTCTGTACTAAATTATGTCAAGGATATTATTTTTCGCAATGGTTACCCAATCAAACTAATTGAAAATATAATATATAGAAGATTAAAAAATATAAAAGAAAAAAATAGGGATCTTGTTCCACTTGATTCAGTTACACCGGCTATTGAGAAAAAAACTTTCATCGTTTTACCATATATACCGAAACTTGGCGATAAACTTAGAAAAATTTTAAATAAACATAATCTCTCTGTTTATTTCAGAACAGAACAAAAGGTTGAACATTTTTTTAACTCAGGACAGGATAAAACAGACCCTCTACTGGGTCGTGGTGTCTACAGAATCCCGTGTTCTTGTGGAAAATTTTACATTGGTAGAACCCATCAACAACTAGGTGAACGTTTGCATGAGCACAAAATTTCAATAGATAAGTCCCTGAGATTAAAAAATAACAATGACAACTTTGATTCGGCATTGGCTTCGCATATTTTTGTAAACCCGACCCATCTAGTTCTGTTTGACGAGGCAACTTTAATATCAACTGTTAATGGCGTACCACAAACTTTTAAAGATATAATTTAAATAAAAAAAATATATGAACCAAAATTTATCAATAAATAGAGATACTGTAGATATTTCATTGAGACCAATTTACGACAGTTTAATCTTTAAGGACTCAATCAATATTTTCACACTAAAAAACTCAAAAGAACCAATTTGCATATCTAATGAAAACCCAACTTGTAGACAATCCAAAATTAATCAAAGACTAAAGATCATTGCAAAATCTTATTTTTAAGTTTCGTTTTATTTTTTTAAGTCATATATTTTTTTTAATGTTCTCTCGGTTCACTTTAACGTAAAAAAAAAACTTGTTTAGTCGAGTTTTTTTTTGTTTTTTTTTTCTCTTTTTATTTTTGTTTGGCAAATGTGAATAAGTTTGGGTTGTAAGTTTATTAATATTTTAATATATTTTTTCATATTAATTGTTAGCTGGATAACAAAATACTAGTTTTTTAAAACTTTTTGACTTTATTTTTCATTTTGTTATTTTCTCTCTTCTCTGTGTTTTCTTGTGTCATTTATAGACAGTGTGGTCTAAGACTGTATTTGAGTCAAGCTTACGGTTATCAAAGGACCAATATTGTTTTAGATTTTTTAAATTGTGTTAAGAAACATTCAAATCTTATTTGTCAGTTTAATTTCATAGAAACTTGTAAAAAACATCGAATTCTTCGACATTCTTTACGTTTCAACATACATTTAGGAACAAATTCTGAAGGCCCATGTATTCAGAGAATGGGTTTCAAAACTATAACATAAATTTTAAAAGACCATAGATCCAGACGATACGTCCTTAGTAATAAAATAATTAATTTAAAATCCTTATTATATCAGATATTGTTACCTCATGAGTTTCACCAGATTTTACAAATCTCACATAGGTCTTTCAGACACATAGTCCATTTAGCAAAAACTCGTTTATCTGATAAATTCTCAAAAATGGAATTTAAACAGTTTCAACAAACACTGATTTTCATTCATAGATTTTGTCCTGGTCCTCCTTTGGAAAATTTATCATCTAAGGTATTTACATCCAAGGAACTAAGTATTCTTTCAAAAGGACCAAAATTTGCATTGGCTCAAACGCACATAAATACTTCAGAAATTATTACGGGCGTGGAGTCTGCTATTGTGAGCTCTCATGGTGAAGTCGAAAATGCAGACCAACTCAGATGTGATATTGTAAAGACTATTCTTGATTATAGGCCATCTTTGTCACTTTCAACTCAATCAAAGGACGAAATTAAAATCCTCCGAAATTTAAAAAAAGACCAAAACACAGTAATTACGAAAGCGGACAAGGGAAACACAGTTGTAATTATGAATTTTGCAGATTATGAATTAAAAGTTAACACCCTTTTAATTGATAATCATATTTACAAAGAAATAAATTTTGATCACACGGACAAATACACACAGAAGTTGAGAAATGACCGAGGAATTTTAAAAGATACTAGACTAATTACCAATCAAATGTACAGAAAATATTATCCCAAAGGTTGTTCAGCACCTCAGTTTTATGGTCTGCCTAAAATCCATAAGAAAGATATTCCGTTACGTCCAATCGTATCATGTTATAGTTCTCCAGCTAAGTGTCTATTACGTTTTTTAGCCACCATTTTTAAACCTCTTTTAAGAACACAAAAATACTATATTAAAAATTCCATAGATCTTGTTGATAAGTTAAAAAATCAAAGTACAACAGCAACGACAGTTTTATCTAGTTTCGATGTAGTGTCTCGGTACACTTCAAGCTATTTTCATAAGTGTGAGCAGGACTTACAAAGAAAATTAGAGGAAAATTAAGATTGGTCTGATTACAAAACTTTGGAAATTGATACGATAATGACCCTTGTCAGTCTTTGCAACAAGTACTCCTCGTATTTTAAATTCCGAAACAAATCTTTTCTGCAAATAAGGGGATTATCAATGGGCACTATCTTGTCTCCTTTTTTGTCAAATTTTTACATGGATTTCATAGAACAGTCTGCTTTGAATAGTTTCCACTTAAAACACTCCATATGGTTTCGTTTTGTTGATGATATCGTTTCTATTTGGGAACATGGACGAGACTCTCTAAGAGATTTTTTGGCACATTTGAACTCTTATGATTCGAATCTCCAGTTCACAATGGAACTCGAAGATTCAGGTAAGCTGCCTTTCTTAGATGTTCTGATTATAAAAACTAATCCTGGTCTTGAATTTTCTATATATAGAAAGCCGACTCATAATGATCGATATATACATTTCTCGTCCCATCACCCTCCTTCTGTAAAAAGAGGGGTAATAATCTCTGTCGTCGACAGAGTTTTAAAAATTTGGTCCCGTAATCATATAACTTCTGAACTAAATTATGTCAAGGATATTATTTTTCGCAATTGTTACCAAATCAAACTAATTGAAAATATAAAAGATAGACGATTAAAAAAGATAAAAGAAAAAAATAGGGAGATTGTTCCCATTGATTCAGTTACACCGTCTCTTGAGAAAAAAACTTTAATAGTTTTACCATATATCCCGAAACTTGGCGATAAACTTAGAAAAATTTTAAATAAACATAATTTCTCTGTTTATTTCAGAACCTAACAAAAGGTTGAACATTTTTTTAACTCAGGACAGGATAAAACAGACCCTCTACTGGGTAGTGGTGTCTACAGAATCACGTGTTCTTGTGGAAAATTTTACATTGGTAGAACCCATCAACAACTAGGTGAACGTTTGCATGATCACAAAATTTCAATAGATAAGTCCCTCAGATTAAAAAATAACAATGACAACTTTGATTCGGCATTGGCTTCACATATTTTTGTAAACCCGACACATCTAGTTCTGTTTGACGAGTCAACTTTAATATCAACTGTTAATGGCGTACCACAAACTATTAAAGAGATAATTGAAATAAAAAAAATATATGAACCAAAATTGAGCAATAAATAGAGATACTGGAGATATTTCATTGAGCCCAATTTACGACAGTTTAATCTTGAAGGACTCAATCAATATTTTCACCCGAAAAAACTCAAAAGAACCAATTTGCATATCTAATGAAAACACAACTTGTAGACAAGCCAAAATTAATGCAACACTAAAGATCCTTGCACAATCGTATGTTTACGTTTCTTGTTATTATTTTAATGAAAATATTTTTTTTAATGTTGTATCGTTTAGTGTTAAATTTACAATAAAAATTTGTTTTTCGCGTTTTTTTTTGTTTTTTTTTTCTCTTTTTATTTTTGTGTTTCAAATATTAATAATTTTCGGATGTACTTTTAGCAATATTTTCTTATATTTTTTAATAATAAATGTTATATGGCTCAAAAAAAACACGTTTTTTAAACATTTTTGACTTTATTTTTCATTTTGTTATTTTCTCTCTTCTCTGAGTTTTCGTTTAAAAACTTTAAATGCCCCCAGGGCATAACTTACAACCCTTGCCCTGAGGTCTGGGGAGGGGGGGGGGCTTTCATCCTCAAAGGCCTAATTTCCCGAACTTGGAACTATATTTAAAAAAATTGCTATCTCAATATTTTGATTGGAGGTGCTTGGTGAAATTGTGGGCGTGAGAGGGGGTTAGTTACCCTCCAATCACTTCCGACTATTAAAAAGGGCACTAGCCCTTTCAATTTCCAATTCAATGAGCCCTTTTTGAAGTTTTACGACAACGCTTTCTATATGAACCTTATATGCCCAAGGGCATAACTTACAACCCTTGCCCGGAGGGCTGTGGGGGGGTTGTCATTCAAAACGACACGCTTTACAGAATTTTACCCTACTTTGAACGACATGGCTATCTAATAATGTTGATTCAATTGATTCGGTTAATGGATGGGTATGAGAGGGAGGTTAGTTACTATCCAATCCCTTTTAATTATTCGATAGAGCACTAGCTATTTCAATTTTCTATTAAATGATTCTTTTTTGAATATTCTACGACAACACTATCTATAAGAAAAAACCTTACATGCCCCCAGGGCATAACTTAAAACCCTTGCCCTGAGGGCTCTGGGGGGAATGTCATCCTCAAAAACATAATTTTTAGATTTTTCAACTACGTCAAACAAAAGGGCTATCTCAAAATTTCCTATTGGATGTATTTGTAGAAATGGTGGGTGTGAGAGGGATGTTAGTTATCCTCCAATCTTTTTCAACTGTTAAAAAGGGCAAAATCCCTTCTAATTTCCAATGGAATGAGCCCTTTTTGAAGTTTCTACAACATCACTATCTATAAAAACTTTATATGCCCACAGGGCATAACTTACAATCCTTGCCCCGAGGGCTCTGAGGGGGGTATCATCCTCAAAGATCTAATTTCTAAAACCTTTAACTGCGGTGAACAAAATGGCTATCTCAAAATTTTGATTAGATGTGTTTGGGGAAAAAGCGGGCATGGGAGGAGGGGTTAGTTGCCCTCCAATCACTTTCGAATATTAAAAAGGGGACTAGCCATTTGAATTTCCAATCGAATGAGCCCTTTTTCAAGCTTCTACGACAAAGCTTTCAATTAAAACCTTATATGCCCCTAGGGCATAACTTACAACCCTTACCCTGAGGTCTCTGGGGGAAGTGTCGTCCTTAAAGATACAATTTCCGAACCTTTCAACTATGTTAAACGTAATTGTCCACTCAAAATTTTGATTGGATGTGTTAGGTGAAAAGATGGAAGCGAAAGGATAGTCAAGTGCCTTCCAATAGATTTTGACAGTAGCTAGGAGTACTAGACATTCCAGTTTCCAATCGAATGAGCCCCTTTTGAAGTTTCTACGACAACAATTTCTATAAAAAAAAACTTATATGCCCCCAGGGCATAACTTAAAACCCTTACCCTGATGGTTGTGGGGGATGGGGGGTTGTCATTCTCAAAGACCTAGTTTCCCGAACTGTCTACTACTGTAAACAAAACGTCTATCTCAAAATTTCGATTGGACGTGTGTGGAGGAGAAGTGGGCATGAGAGGGGGGTTAGTTACCCTCCAATAACTGTCGACTATTAAAAAAGGCACTAGCCCTTTGAATTTCCAATCGAAAGAGCCTTTTTTGAAGTTTCTACGACAACACTTTCTATAAAAATCTTATATGCCCCCAGGGCATAACTTAAAACACTTTCCTTGAGGGCTGTGGGGGAGTGTCCTCCTCACAAAACCTAATTTCTATCTGAAAATCAACTACGCTGAGCAAAGTGGCTATCTCAAAATTTTGATTAGATGTGTTTGGAGAAATGGTGGGCTTGGAAGGGGTGTTAGTTGCCTTTCAATCACTTTCGACTATTAAAAATGGCACACGCAACTCGAATTTCCAATTGAATAACCCCTTTTCGAAGTTTCTACGACAACTCCCTTGATGCAAAGCGCCTTGGAACAAGAACCAAAAAAAAAAAATAATACATTGTGCCAAACGCGTTCTTTACTTAGGCAGCGCCATTACGCTGCCTATGAAAAGGGGAGGAGACAGTATGAATGACTTAAAGATACGAGCAGCCTTATTTTGTATCTTTTGAAGTGGAATAAGATTAGACTGAAAAGTATTTAGGTAAACCAATCCCTCATAATCAAAATGAGATCGTACTAAAGTAAAATACATAGACTTAAGTGCGGAGTAAGGAATTATATTTTTCCGCCCCGTTCATGATACCAACGCCACGTGATGCTTTCGCGCAAACAACATTGATGTGATCCCTCCCTGAAAGATTATCGTCGATAACCACACCAAGATAACGAATACTTCTCACTCTTTCAATATTCGATAAACCGTCTTCTAGCATAACACAAATCTTAGTTAGTTCTGGAAACCTGCACCCAATACTACAATAAATAATAAGTTTAGTTTAATTCTTATTAAGTGCAAGTTTGCTGTCATCAATCCATTTCAAAATACGACTGTATGCATGAGAAATATTTAAGTGAAGCTCATTTAAAGATTTACCGCACACAGAATCAACAGTATCATCAGCAAACGTGTATCTAGACACACAGTTTGTTTATGATACTGCTGCTTCTTTGTGCGGTAAATCTTTAAATGAGCTTCACTTAAATATTTCTCATACATACAGTACACTGTAGCGTAACACAGATCATTAACATAAAGAAGAAAGAAAAGAGGGCCCATAATTGAGCCCTAATGGAAACCAGCCGGTGACGATATGGAAGGAAAGAATAAGCAGATTTAATAACTAAAGTAACTTGTGTTCTCTCAGAAAGATAAGATTTTACTAAATCAAATGCTCTCCCACCAACCCTCGATTCATTAAGCTTAGAAAATAAAATCAAATGAGGAATTGAGTCGAACGCTTTTTGAATGTCCAGGAAGAAGCTTGCAGGAATATCTCCTTTGTCAAGACGATCACTCAAAAACTGGTTAATAACGATCATAGGATGATCAGTCACGTGTCCTTTTCGGAAACCAGATCGGATTTTTCAAAAAAATTATACATCCGATTATATAACGTTCTTTCTACAATATTGAATAACGCAGACAGTATTGAAATCTGTGGCGGATCCAGAGGGAGGGGGCGAGGGGGGGGGGTCAATCTATTTTGCGCTCCCCCTTAAATTTTTTTTTCGGATCAACCTATTTTGCACCCCCCCCCCCTAAAATAAATTTGCTGTTTTTTCACTGATACTAACAAAATAATGATTTAAAATATCGACAATTTCTTTTTCATTATTTACTATAATCCCATGTTGGCCAATCATTTCACTCGGTTGTAAAGACTTCTTATGTTTCCCAACAAGCAAATTAATTAACCTCCATGTCTTTTTTGTTTACCTTGTGATTGCAAAAACTGAGCCTCAAAATATAGCTTTTTTACATTACAAGTCAATTTTGATAGTGTGTTTTTATAATTACTAAAATATGACTTATTCTACTGATTCGGTTCTAAAACGTATTTTTGAAATAGCGAATTTTTACCTGTATTGATCTCAAAATACCGGGTAAATCCACGGCTCATTTGGCGTATTATGCTTTTCAAACTTACGAAGCACGAAAGGACATTCTCCTTTAAAGCATTTTGGAATTTTTCGAGGAACATCACTATAGACTCTTCGGAAATCTTATCTTTCTGAGTGTACTGTTAGTGTACTATACACTACAGTGATAACTCATAATTTAAAAGTTATCGTGTTTGGAAAAGACTAATTGATGTAAAAATATGATCTAATACCGCTGCAGTTTGCTCTGCTATTCTTGTAAGGAATTCTACGTGATGAGGAATTCTACAACGACTTCACAAAATTTATCTTCCTTCACACCCCAAGTGTCACAAAGTTTTTCATTCTTTTCTATATCTTTTTATGTAGCTCTATCACGGTTTAGCATATTCCCAAAATATTCCGCCCATCTCTCTTTCACCCTTTCCTTATCACTAATTGTGGCCCCTTTCCTATCTTTAACTTGGACAAGTTCAGTTTGACTATTCCCTCTCAATCTTTTAATATGCCAATACAATATTTTACTATTATTCCATATTGCTGCATATCCCAGATCTTCGGCAATTTTGTCCGTGACCTCTATTTGATACCTCCTTCATCCATACTTCAATACTTCCTCTACTTTCCGTAGATTCCTCTTATTGTCGTGTGATCGATCACTCAAATACTTCTTGTACGTACAAGCGCCGCCTCTTCTCTACTAAACTTAAAGCATTTTCTCTAATATTCATAGCTGCCTTTCTAACTTACTTTCCTAATAAATCATCTGCTACTTCACAAACTATTTTACTAAAATTATTCCCTTCATCTGAAAATTATTCATCCGTGTAAAATGAATTATTTTGCAAATTTAGGGCCACAGCACCTCGGGCCTGAAGCCTGACGTCGAAGTTATACTCATTAGACTTTTCGATATTTTTTAATTGTATGGCTATCGCAAAATTTTGATCCCATTTTGATCCAAATTTGATCCCTACGGGAAGACGAGTAGCAGAAAAGGACAAGGTAAGGAGGCTGATCACCTCCAATCATTTTTGGCCCTTACGAAGGCTACGAGAATTTTCCATTTTCAATCGAATGCTCCCCATCCAAAGTTTCTACGACCACATCTTTCATACAAAGTAGCCATGGGAAAACATTTTCGATCAGATTCTTGCTCGTTCTGGAGTCTCGTTTTGGAGGAGCTAAGATCGTTTTCCATTTTCATCCTGTATTAGGGTCCCCTTTGGCTCATATCTTAAGAATATAAATTTCGAGCCGATCAGGAAAACAGATTCTTGACCCTTTTTGGGCTCTATTTTTTTAGGGCAGGGGAGAGGGGGAGGAAGAGCCTAACCGAAACAATTCTTGCAAATTAGGCTGCCTTTGGCCGACAAGATTGCAGATGTAAATGTCAAACCGATCAGGGACAAAAATGTTTTGGTCGGTCATCAGGCCCCCTATCTCTCTCTCCCACAACAAAACGTGTAATCATTTTGACCCTTCGAATGATCTCTGTTTTGAGTCCCCGGGCACCTTAGATCAAACACACTCCTTTTTCCCACTATAACACCTAGAACCATTCTTCACTTTAAAATAGCTGGCAGTTTGCACAATTTATGGCGCTTGCCAAAGAGGCTGAGGGATCGCGTCATCCCCAGAGGCATACTTATTAAGCCTTTCAGCTATTTGAACAGAAGGTCGATATCAAAATTTTAATCAAATGTCTTGAAGTTTGATATCAAAATTTTAATCAGATGTCTTAGGGGGTTACAGGGCTAGGTAGAATATAGAGTACGGAATGGGACTGGTTGCCCTCAAATAATTTTCAACTCTTAAAAAGGGCACTAAAAGTTTCAATTATCTTTTGAATGAGCCGAATAAATTATACGAAGTGTCCGACAAAAATGAATAAATAATACATGGAAGGCACATGTCTCTTCACTTTGGCAGCGCTGTAGTGCTACCTCTAAAAACGCGGTCAGAGATAAGCGTTTTTTTGTTTTATTTTTCAGTCCTCAGAATTGGTCATATCAAACCAGCGGACGTAGAATATTGGGAGAGGAATTATTCATACGAAAACTTAAAATTACAGCACGTATTTTTAAGTAACAAAAAAGAGATTGTACTTCAGTAAAACCTCGGTTTATCTAACAATCTAACAAGTTTGGCCGTTCTAAGATGAAAATTCTATCGAGTAAGAATTTTGAGAAAGCCAACCACTTAGAACTATCGAAAAGCTGTTTACATAGCCTCTCATTTTCGGTGGCCGGCGTTTAACCCCCGGAAAATACCCCCCCCCTCCGAAAAATAACTTCCGCTGAAAATACCCCCCCACCCCGGAAAATACTCCCCGCGGAAAATACCCTCCTTGATTGTTTGCCACTTCTTGCATTTTAAAAATACCCTTTTTTCTTTTCTTTTTTGTATTCAAAAACACCCTTTTTGGTATTTTCATTGAAACAATGACAAATCAGCTCCGCCTAGATTTTGAAAAACAAAATTTGCCCTCACCCATTATTTTGCGGGAGTTGACGCCACTTAACACAAGTTACTTCACTTCTAGCGAAACAGCAACTTCATTATTCAAGATGGCGCGATTTCAGCTGGATAGGCCATATTCAGAAACTGCAGGATGTGAGAGTTATGTTCTCGTAGTGAGTCTGAGCAAGAACTTCAAATATTTGCAATAAACTGAATGGAACTTCAATCTCACAGATTGTGCAGACCATAATGCCGTCAATTGGGGGGAGGGGAGCAAGGAGGCAGGATATGCATCTGACATCATGTTCGTATGTTAATGTCTAAATACTTCATTGGCTGACCCTGAAAATTCTAGTCTGTTCCTCTTTCATATAAAGCCAGTGGGTATCGGTACTTGGATTCTTAGCTACCGTGGGCCTCAGCTTAAGGAAATCTGTCTTTATTGGATTTGCTCTGAAACAAATCCGTCTTACTTTATTTACTCTTTTTAGACTTTTTTCCTCTGAGTGGCTGCTTCAAATGATGGCTCCAGAAATTCTAGCGACTGTTTATTCGATTTACAATTTTCAGAATGACACAATGAAGCTGATTCAAGTTCTATCCTACTGCATATCTTATCAAACCATCCACTGAAGAACATAAGCTATACTCACCGAGAAATAAAGTACAGCTAGCCACAAACCTAACATCCTCAGATCAAACGTGAGCAGTCACACTGAAAAACTGACAGCACAATTGGTTAGTTTTAACATATTGTATGGACACTTTCACATCGATTTTTCTTGGAATCTAATCTGGATTTTTGAAACTTCTTAACACCTTAAGGGTTGATTTTAATCAAGTGGGTGAATATGTATACATGCAAAACCCTTATTAAAAACTATTCTTAACTTAAAATCAACTTCACTTTTAACTTGCTCAATCCTTTTAGAGTCTCTAAGTAATACAACATGGCTTTTCAGACCGACTTTTTGACGCTGTTGTGTTTTTGAAACCGCCAGATTTTTTCAATATGTGAAGCAACAACTTTTATTAGCTGTCAACGAGAAGATTGACATCATAAGATATATGCATTTTGATCTAATAATTAATGTTAATTTTAGTATCTTTACCGTTAATTTCCTTATCAAAGCTTATCCTACAAAATGGACCTTTGTACATATACATCACCATCATAAAATTATTGAAAGGGACATGGATTCGGAATTTTTATTTCATAAACAATAATTAGAACAACAGGGATTTTTTTTTTTTTTTTTTTTTTTTATACAAGACAGTTGAACGCAACTTTAAATGAATATTTCGACCCTATATCCAAGGGCCGTCCTCAGCAAAACAAACGAAGAGAATAAAAAACAATATAAAAGAAACTTACATTAAAATTCAATCATTAAACTAAAAAGTTTAAAAAAAAAATGTTTTATAACATAATATAAAATAAATTTTATTTCATTAGGGAGAAATTATAAATACTCGCCGGGTACAAAAATATTTGACATGTTTTTTTTTTAGTTTGCATGTTGTGTTCCTTCGACAATGACATCCGTACATTATCGTCACAGAAATGATAATATAATTCGGACACACAAGTACAATTGAGAAAAAAAGAAAGAAAATTGCTTGCTGCAAATGAAGCTATTTAGATATCCCGTCGCACCAATTAGGGGTAGGGCTTGTGTCTCCCATAAATTTTATAAAATATTTTTCTTGGTATTATCATTAAAAATACTCTTTTTTTGGTTGTTTCATCGAAAAATCAGAGAAATAGCCCCCTAGATTTTCAAGAATGCATTTTGCACCCCTCCCCCCAAAAAATAGCGAATTAGCAATTCAGATATCCTCACTGATGAACACTCTGGTTTCCCGCAACAACTCAATATAAAGTCCCCATTGCACAATTATTGTGGCGGTTATGGTAGGAGGGGAGTTTGGCACGCCCACTCTTAGGGAAAGACACATAATAAAAGGTTTACCAAGGAGGGAGCTTATTCGAGTAAAATATATTACAAATAGTGATGGCATAAAGGAGAATTGGAGATAGGGTCTGGACTCTGTTCCCCAAAATAATTATTTTTTTACGGTATACCCTATAATTTCTTAAGTTTTGATATGCTTAACCTTTTTTTTTGCATTTGATTTTTTTTACACATGAGGAGTCCCTAGACAGAATTCTTGCATACGTTCTTGAGACAAGGTTTTTTAAAACCTTACCTTCTACCCAAAGGAAGTTTTTCATCTTACCCCTCTAAGAAAAAATTAAAATCAACTCCGAGCACGATTCCTTACCACACTGGTCCAAATACACATGACCCCACAATTTTTGTTAGGACAGCAATACAAGGGCGGATCCAGGATTTTTTTAGGGGGTGGGGCACAAAATAGGTTGATCCGATAAACTTGCGTAAGGAGCAAGTCTAATTAACACAAACTTGCATTAATTAAGTAAATTACACTACTTTAGACTATGTTAGGGGGGGGGCGCCCCCTCGACCCACTGGATCCGTGACTGCAGCAATAAAAACATGTTTACCTACTTTCAGAATTGGACAAAAACATTTTTTGCACCTTAAATTACTGAAACCAAGTCTGTTTATCCTTATTTTCAAAGTATTGATGCTATAATCATAGACAGCGCGATAGCGCTGCTTAAGTAAAGAACAATGTGGGCACAATGTATTATTTTATTTTTTTTTTCTTTCTCCATGCCCGGGCACTTTGTATCAAAGGAGTTGTCATAGAAACTTCGAATAGGGCTTATTCAATTAGAAATTGGAGTGACTAGTGCCTTTTTTAATAGTTGAAAGTGATTGGAGGATAACTAACCCCCCTCTCACGCCCACCGTCCCCTTTCACTTTATGTATAAAAACTAAATGTTGCCATAAGATTAAATCAAAATGCACTGTGTTAATGCTAATTCCCAATATAGCATCTCAGCAGTATCCCAAGAACGACTGAGGGTATTATATTCAAACTTTCGGGGCTTCTTCTGCTCTTAAAATTTAACCAGATCAAAACAGCGTAAGTGTATCCAAGCTATCAAAAAAAGTAAACAGATTTTTTGCAAATGGTATCAAGTTTTCTATTTCAGGCCAATTAGAGGAGGAATGAAACTAAATTAAACACTACTATTTGTTTCCAGCTTTTCAAGACGGTGTATATTGTTAAAAATTGCTGAAAATTTTACTCCAGCATACCATGCCAAACTATAGACTCTTAAAAAACGAAAAGATTTAAAGTATTATTTTCTTTTTCTCTGAACAGACTATTTCAATATAAAACGAACAAAATTAATTAAAAAATTGTTTTCCACAAAACAAATTTTTCAAAGAAAAGTAAAGAACTCCATTAAACAAAAAATTAGCAAAAATAAAATAAAATAATCTACCAAGCATGAAACTACCACAAATCAGCATCGATAAAGAAATGAAACCCAAAACGAACAGAAATTATAATAAATAACCGAGTCAAACTCAAAATGAGCAGAAATTAACATAAGTTGGGCTCAAAACCCCTATGCCTTCCCAAGGCCAGAACATAATTTGCGCTTTACTGAAAAAAAAAAAAATACAAATGAATGGGCGTTGTCAGTTTAATATACATATACTGATATTAAGTAATCCTAATGTTAATATTTTTTGATTTATTAAAGTTATAAAAGTAAAAATATTTATAATTTTTCAGTAAAGTGCAAATTATGTTCGGGCCTTGGGAAGGCATAGGGTTTTTGAGCCCTAATCATCTCAGTTTCTGCTCGTTTGGAGTTTGACTCGGTTATTCATTGTAATTTCTGTTCGTTTCGTGTTTTAATTATTTATTAATACTGATTTATGATATTTTCATGTCTGGAAGATGATTTTATTTTATTTTTGCTCATTTTTTGTTTAATGGGGGTTTTTACTTTTCTTTGAAAAACTTATTTTTTAGAAATTTTTTTTTTTAATTAACATAGTGAAAACGCTATATTTTTTTGAATATCCGCCATTAAAGATTCACCTTTCATCCGATATGATGCTTAATCTAGTTTAGGCAAGCACAAACTTTGGGAGGGGATGGCTTAAAAGGATTGTACGTTAAGTCCCCCCCCCCAAAAAAAAAATTCTTCCATATGTCTCTATGTTTAGTGTGTCCAAAAACACTGAATCAGACACTGGTGGATCCAGTGGGCAGAAAGGGGATCCTGGGCCCCCCAAAGATTTTTCCTGGCGCCCTCTTATCCCACTTTTTTCTTTTTACTCCTTTTCTTAGAATAAATTTGTCAATTTGGTCCATTATTGGTACCTTTGTCACAATGGACCCCCCCCCCAATTTTTTCTAATTGGTGCCCTTGTCCTATTGGGCTTCCTCCAAGATCTTCCTCTCGATCTGTCCCTGGAATCAGAGGCAACGCTATAGCGACGCCTACAGTAAAGGCAATGTTTTATTATTTATCCCAAATGCACGTCATATGAGTAGAAAGGCCTTATTGACTACAGAACGAACACCGTGCTGCCATCTACAATTTAGTTTAATGCTGACGGGACATAATTTATTCAAGGATTATCGATCTGTTGTTGTTTGGCTACGTGTAATGACATGAGGGGTGATTTACATAATCGCTCGGGGAATTATTGATTTATGACACTGGGGGGTGATTTACATAATCGCTAGGGGCAATGTATTGATCTAGGACTCGAGGGGGAAGTGAATTTCCGAGAAATTGATTGCGTAATCGAAGGAGAAGTGGATTTCCGAGAAATTGATTGCGTAATCGATTGTGAATTTTATTGATCCGATAACGGGAAACATGATCACGTGTCTCCTTCCAAGCCAATCAGAGGGCTGGTTACATATTAGCGGTGGAGGTTTGCAGAGAATATAAGGAATGGATTTTTGCAATAGTTTTATTAGTCTGTGAATAGAATTCAAAGGAGTGAGAAGAAGAACAGTTTGACTTTACTCATATGGATATATATTTGTGTGTTGATGAGTGGAATATTTACCGTCTTAGAAGTTGATAGTGGAGTTGATGTCAATAGTACAAGAGCACCAAACATTGCGGTGGAAGTCACGAGAGGATCACGACTTTGTCTGGAATGGGATGAAGTATATGAATGTTATGTGATGTCCTTGAGCAAATTTAAAATGGAGGATCAATTATGTTTCGCTGTAAAAGTTGATATAGCGCATGTGAATAGACTTCAATGTGCTTTAAGTGCATTAGTGAAACATATTGAAGACAATAAACTGTATCGCTAATTGTACATGCATAGTATTATTATTGTTGTTGTAATTATTCAATAAAATTGTTTCGAAATCGAAAATGTTCCCTTTCTTTTCTGGTTAGGTTAGGCAAGGGGCTAACGAATCAGGGTCAGTCTAGAGTCAGCAGTCAGAGTGAAAGGATTGAAAAATGAATAAATTTGTGAAAGAGAGAATTAGATCATATCTAGTGTTTATGGAAAAATATTTGATTTTGGATGATGATTTTCTTGAGTTATCTCTTCAACGCAGAATATTCTCTCGTCAGGGAACACTTGACAATATAATGAAAACTGATTCTCCCCCATTGGACTATTGTATGAAACTTTTAAAATGTGACTCAAATGCTTATAGTCAATTTATTGATATATTAATTGGAACAAAGCAGAATCATATCGTGGATATACTTTTGAAAACATTGCCAATGGATTCAATGTAGATGGCTCCTCACTCGAAAGAGGTGACGTCACAGAGTTACTCCTCTCTCCATTCCCCTCACTGAATTTATTGAGCGAGGACGATCAGTTTCGTTTTAGCTGTGAGAGAGTCAAGTGACATTGGAAAACCAAAAAATGTTCTATACATGTCTGTTGTGCATGTACACTCTTGGCAGTTGGACTCAATGTGAAAATTGTACAATTATTGATGACTATAGTGAAAAAAGTAAATTATGTAATCCTTGTAAATTACATAGAGGCTATGCAGTACAAATTAAAGGATGTAATTCATGTCTTGAAGAGAATTGTGACTCTCACCATAGAGGGCACCTATGCTCCAATTGTCACTATGATAAATGTGATCAGTGGGAGAATACTTACCCCGCTATGATTGGGAAGAATCCTAAACGTGATTTTAGTTTATTTCTACGAGATTGGTATCGTCATGGATTTAAATTATTCTGGGAGGAGGAGTCATGTCTACGATTCAACTGTTGGGGTAACAAGACAATTTGGTTTCTACATCATCGTTGAGACGACACTGCCTATTATGACTATAAACCTAGTGATTTTTATTTGGCAGTTACCGAATGTGATTCACCATTTGAAAACACTGTATGTGATATTGCTGCAAATAGACAGATTGAAACTCGTGAATTTCATAATATGAATGCAAATAGTATCATTGAGTATACAAAGAGATATGACAAGAGTGAAGTTACATTGTACTGTAGAAAATGTAACCCTGACTTTGCAGTCAATCAAGATCAATATACAGTGAATCCAAATGATTTACCAGCATTAGTGGTTCACGACAGTTGCCTATACACAGATGAAGAAATCTAAAGTGAAGATTTAAAGACATTGTTGTATATATATGCATTTGATTAATAAACAAATTCACAAACATTTTTTAAGCACTTTACTCTTAGGGCACTGAAATCAATACTGTATAGGTCTGAGAGGATATTTTCCACTAGAAAGTCGTTCCGACGTGGATTGTCACTATAAATGTGGAGGAACTGCTTGTAAGTATAGCCGCGACACTGGAACACAAAATATAGTAGTGAATGGATACCACATCTTTTAGTCGTTAGATCCTGCACCGTCTTCCGAATTTTAATAATAGTTTTCCCACTGCTATCAACATAGTTGCTGATATGGGGTGTGTAAAATGTATAGGGTAGACCAAGAGGATCAAAAAATTCAATTGTCTTCATTGTTTGAAAGATGCATAGCCAATGACCCGTCAGCACAGTCGACGGACTGCTATTAACAATAATCAAGGTATTGTTGACACTTTGAATTTTTCCAAGAAAGTCCGATTGTAGACAATAGGATTTGTACTGGGACATGTAGGGGTCCATATTAAATACAATGATTATTTGACTGGTGTTCATGGCGCCAAGTCTAGTAGAACACTGCCTTCGGGAGTGATTTCCCAATAGGTTTCATATTGATTTAGTGAGATTAGGGCAATACTCTCAGCCAATGGGTTGGCAAATGTACACTCTAAACGCACAGTCCCCGTACGTACTATACTCATATCCTGTGTGCCAGACAAATCCAGTACAATGATACCATGTGTTTTAGCAAACATATCTTCGGTTATACCATTTTGAAATAGTTGCGAATCATGATCTAGGGTTTGCATGGTCAACTCATACAATGTTCTATAGGATTTATCAAAAGATATATTTAAGAGTGGGATGCCGTTTACTTTGCACACAAGAGATGAAAGTCCAAACATCTCGAATTTATGTGGGCATTCAGTCCACGATCCTATTGCACTGGCACTTAGTACAAATGCAAAAGCGAGTTTCGACAGAATTTCGCCATTGATAAAGGATGAATCGATGAAGGTGCGTGAGCCCATAGCAATATGACGTTGATTGGTGATTGTATGAGGAACAAGTAGTTTAATATTATTTCCAATGGCTCTCAGTTTTTCCACTTCCAAAGCAACAGAACTCATGACCTGTTGTTTGCGTACATGAAGTATTGCCGAGGTGAGGAAGAGACTTACATCAGGGTTGGCAGCAAGTTCTTTTCTCAATATGAAATTGGATGGTGCAAGCGTCAGTTTTATATCCACTTTAACATTGGGCGGCAGCCATTGGGGTATTTTAAATATTTCATGATATATTTTTCCAACTAGATAGCGACACGTAACTGAACGCCACACACAAAAAAGATGAGTTGCCCTTCCACAAGACCTTGCTCTTTACGCTAAAGTTTTGACGTGTTGTCCTAATTCTTTAAGAACGATTCCTGAAACACAATGGCCGTTTAATTAGAACAATAAGCTTGCTTTAAAAATTCTATAAAAAAAATTAGCGTAAAGAGCGAGGTCTTGAGGAGGAGGCAACCCCTGTCATATACGTAATAATTTCAGTTTGTTTTAAATGTTGATGTTGTTCCTTACTTTTCAGTTGAAAAAGCTTGTTTTTTTTAATTTAATTTCTGATCGTTTTCAAATAATACCGGGAAATCCGGCCTCCTCCATGAAAAATTCTGAGTACTTGTGTATTATACATCCACTCACTCAAGTTTACGATGTGTAATACTCGAGAAGAAACCGGTTTCTTTGCTAGTTCTTTCGTTATTTTAGAAACAAATTTGGGCTATATATTTTCACATTGGGGGGGGGGGGTAAAGTATAGCGGATCTGCATGCAAAATAAGTTAGATACAATTGTTCTTCATATTATGAAGTAAGAATTGTTTTCTGACTTAAAACGGTCCGAATTCTTTTCCCCTCCCCCTTGTGTGCAAATATATAGCCCAAACTATATATTTCCCATCTATACTGTCACTTGTCTTTGTCTTGTTTCGTTCTAAGCTGAAAGAAACTAAGGAAGAAACTGATTTGTTTTTGAGTTTTAAAAAACTTAAACTAGAGCGAGTGGCGTATAATGCACAAGTACCACCCCTCCCCTCTACGGAAAAAAACTCAAATAAATTCTCAAATTTGAAAAGCCTTATTTTCCACGGGGAGGGGGTATTTTCCGCGGGGGTACACGCTGGCCACCAATTATAACATATATAAACAACTATAACTAAGAATAATTGCCGGTCATTTAATAATTGCGGTTTGTTTCTATTAATCAGAGTATGATGTTTCCTTCCATTATTACCCATATTTTGAAGTGTCTGTTAGAATAACATTTTATCTAGTAATTGTATTGAAATCTTTGCCAAAAATTTTTCATCGGGTTACGAACCAAGTGTTGATGAAAAATAAGGGAGAAAACTATACCTACAAAATTAGTTTTTCAACTATACCTGTAGCCAGTCTAGCCATTAGTTCCATTGTAACTGTAGTGATTATTACTTGAAAACTGGGGCGGATCCAGGATTTTTTAGGGGGGCGCAAAATAGGTTGATCCGATAAAAAAATTAGGGGGGGCAAAATAGGGTGAGCCGATAAACTTGCGTTAGGAGCAAGTTTAATTAACGCAAACTTAGGTTAATTAAGTAAATGACACTACTTTAGTTTACGCTAGGGGGGCGCCCCCTCACCCCCCCCCCTGGATCCAACAATGCTTGGAAAAAGCGCGAATGGCAAATTTATGAGTATATTTATTTTTTCGCAAGCTAACTTTCAAAAGTTTACCCGTAATTCGGTCAAATGAACGAATATGAAGATAATTTTATCTTTTTCATGCTACATTTTCATTTGCATACTTAGTGTGGATTGGAAGGAAATCTACATAGATTAATGAAACTTACATAAATAAATTAAATTGAGATGTGTAAGAAACTTTGAACAAAATAATACCAAAAGAAATAACTCCTTTTGTTCTATAAAGAAAATGCATCGAATTGGATATCCAAGATTAGATAGAAACAGAACAAATGCAAATAAAAAATATTACTTACTTTTTGAACTGTCCAGAGTTTCGCTTCAGCTTCTTTCCTCCGTTTTTATTTCCCATAATCAATCACACAGTCCGATACACAGAAAAGAATATTCAAATCACCCTAGCCGAGAACTTTTTGTCTTGTCTGATTGTAAAATTGGTGTTTCTAGACAGGGAGACAAAACGGTAGCCGCCCACTTTAAATGCATTTCAAACAGCCTTCCGAAAGGATCCGCCCTTTATTCTTTGAATGAGAAATAGCGAAGCGAAGTCCATCTATTTTTGTAACAATATAACATTTTTGCGTTTTCTTGAAAGTTTACGTTATTTTCTACAGAAACATCTAAGCAATATAAGAAATCTGCCACGGTGACTGCATAGATCTGAAGCTAATGAACAATATGATACAAATACATTGTCTATCCCGTCAAAATAGTAGCTTCAAATTAGTCGCAAAATTCTCTGTTGGTAATTATTTAGCTGTGGTCTCATAAGTAGACATGTTAAGAAAACAATTCTTACTTTAAAATATGTATAATGATCCTAGTTCTTATATTATCCAAGGGGAGAACCTTTATCATCAAGTCTTTCCTCTAAAAATCCTCAAAACTAAAAAAGTTTCCAAATATCACCACGCTTTCAATTCAATGCTTAAGTCTTTTTAAATTGCCGCTTTAAATTGCCACCTAATAAATTCTTTTATAGATAGCGTTCATGCTGGTCTTTTTATTTTATTTTTAAATAGCAGTGGGGCAGGGCGAATAGCAGTGGCGACGGGAGAATAGCAGTGGAGGAAATACAAAATATTAATAGCAGTTAGGTTAGGTTAGAAATTCACAATTTCTATAATCTCAATACACCACTACTTTTTCTTTAAACACGTTTTTTGACACATGTGTTAAACACGTGCTAAGCGCTATCTATAAAACAACTTATTTGGCAGCAGTTTACAGTGGCAATTTCAAAAGACTTTTTCAGGATTTTTAGAGGAAAGACTTGATGATAAAGGTTCTCCCCCTGGATAATATAAGAACTAGGATCATTATACATATTTTAAAGTAAGAATTGTTTTCTTAACATGTCTACTTATGAGGGGGCCAAAGCTAAATAATTACCTCTCTGTTTTTAAAAAGCATTTTTCTGTCTAAAAAAATTTTTGAATCATATTTCAAAAATATAACTCGGTGAATTCATAAATCTAAGTCTCAGCTATCGAATAGTACCAAAATTGTTATCTTTAGTCGAAAATTGAAGACGGCACTCGGTTTATTTAAAAATGGTCAAAAACATGCATACTTTACATATACCTTAAAGTAAAGGTGCTTTCACATTGCTACGTAAGAAATTACGTTATGTCGTTAAGTTACGTTACGTCTCTTAAGTTATGGAGCCCTTTTCACACTATTACGTCCACTTTCACATACAAACCCATAAGCCTCTACATAAAAATCCATAATTTCGTCACTATCAGCAGCAGCAGTGGCGGTTTTTTTTGAACTAGCAATATGTGGAACGGTGAAGACTCAAGCAGCTCTGATGATGAAATTTTGATGCTTTCTGCAGCTCTTTTGTGTGTAAAAGGAAAAAGCCCAAAGAAGAAAAAGAAAAGAGACTATTGGGTCAGACCTATTTTTACATCTGAAAACAGAGATGCATTTGGACAGTTGAACCTTCTACAAGACATGATTCTGTGTGATGATGAAGAAAAGTTTTTTAATTTTACCCGTTTTTCAAGAAGTGAATACCTTGACATATTTGAGCAAGTCAAAGATAAAATTCGGAAGCAGGATACAAACTTTCGAAGAGCTATTTCTCCTGAAGTCAAGCTGGCACTAACTTTGAGGTACCTGGCAACAGGAGCCTCCATGACTTCATTGCATTACGACTTCCGTCTGGGAATCTCTACAGTTAGTGGAATTCTAAGTGAAACTTTAAAGGCTGTTTTTGATAGTCTGTCACCAACTTACCTGCAACCACCCTCAACAAGTCAAATGGAAAAAATTGCAGACGATTTTCTGAAGAAATACAAAATTCCAAATTGTGTAGGTGCAATAGATGGGAAGCACATAAGGATGCAGTGTCCAAACGAAGGTGGATCTCTGGACTTCAACTACAAAGGTTTCCATAGCCTTGTACTACTGGCTGTCTGTGATGCCAGTTATAAATTCAGCTTTACTGATGTAGGCGCCTATGGCAGTGAAAGCGATGGTGGCATATTTGCAAGATCAGATTTGGGAAAAGCCATTGAAAACGGAAGCATACAGTTTCCTGCAAACAAATTGCTACCAGGCTCAGATATAGCTTTTCCCCACTTCTTGATTGGTGATGAAGCGTTTCCACTGAAACCATACATAATGAGAGCATATCCTGGCAAAAAACTGAATGATCAACAGAGGATATTTAATTATCGATTAAACTCGGTCAGGAGGATAATAGAAAACAGTTTTGGGCTTCTATCACAAAGATTTCGCATATTTAGAACAGAGATAATAGCCCAGAGAGAAAAGTTTGTCAAATTGTGCTGACAGCAATCTGCCTTCACAATTTCCTTATTGTCAATAGAGGTGTCACTCCTGAAGGTAGCTCTTCAGCATCATCTGATGGCTTGGGAGATATACGCCTGGCCACTAGCAACCACAGCTCAAAACCTACCCGAAACCTACGAGACAAGTTGGCAGACTATTTCATGACTGAAGCTGGTTCAGTGAGAGGACAAATGCAGAGGGCATTTCAAGGCTCATTTTGATTAGTCCCGATATTTTACTTTTTTTTTTCCTTTAATTAATTTTGTAAACTGTTTATGGATGACTGCAACAAAGAATTAAAGCAAAGAATAATCTCAGAAAGGTTATTAACATTATTTCAATCTCGTTTACAAAAATATATATGAAAAAGGTAACTTCAATTACAAAAGAAGCTCATTCTGTATGCAATGTATTTTTCTTTCTATAATTCCTGATGATACTCAGAATCTCAAGTTAATTAAGTTAAAATGTTTACTTGTCTAAAATTAAATAAGCAGAGACCTTTCATGTATTACTAGGTAATGACCATCTAGATAGAGAATGAGTAATGGTAGGTGCTACGACATACACTACTGGGCATAACTACAGACGGTCGATCCATCCATCCTAAAAACATACAATTTCCGACTCTCGCTAATTTTATCGGTCCACAAAAGTAGCTCTCGAACAATAGAATTAACCAACGTGTTTGGTGGAGGGGGGCAAAAATAAACACATCTATGGCGTATGTTTCTTTCTTTTTTTCAAATTTTTGTTAAAAAAATGGTAATGTAGGTTAATCATTAAAGTGTATTGTACTTTATAAAGGAAGGATGTTATGGTCTTAGTGTTTTCTTTTTCCCCTGACTTAGAATCCAAGACTTAGAAATCATAAGATCGTTAATGTGGAAGCTTGGTAATACCTTTCCAAAGTATGGTTTTGGCCCTGGATTCATAACTGAAAGTTTAATTTTCCTAACCTAACCCCTTTTCAAGATAGCAAAAAGTGTAAACAATTTACTTACATTTCTGTCAGTTAGCAGTGTAAAACCTCTTAAGAAAACTGAAAACCCCTTGAATGTTCCTGAAAATGAATGGAAGCTTTAGCCTTAAGGAACAATGGTAGATTAGCCTCCTCCCTATAATGCCAAGCATTAACAATGCTAATACCAATTTCATGTCGTGTATCATAAAGCAAATAATCTTTACATTTCACAGCAATTATTAACTCCAGTTTTTTTGTTGGGGTGGGGGGACACGTGGGGTCTATCCAGATAGTCAAGGAGCATGGGATATATAATGTTTGTTTCTCCACATTATTGGGGGGTGGGTGCCCCCCCCCCCCAAACAACACCCCGGATTTTGAATTTACTTTTTGATTTTCAGAATGGAATGATTCAGAGCTACTTGTTTTGCTTCAAATCTCTATTTAACTTTGATAGTAACTTCACTTTGAAGCTTTATCATTTCACTCTGTGCAATTTACTGGTGTTTCAATACATGCTCTTCTACTAAACAACTGTGTATCTTAGCTAGATATATTTGAAATCTACCTTCCTTTCATAGTAAGCAAATTTGTTCTCTATGAAATAGAATTGAAAAGCATCAGGGTTAAGCATTTCAATCCACCTCTGTTCATTTTAAAAAGGAATAGTGCCAGTTGCAGCCATATTTATCATTTCTGGTGCTTGTACCCTCAGAAAGGTTATTAACATTATTTCAATCTCGTTTACAAAAATATATATGAAAAAGGTAACTTCAATTACAAAAGAAGCTCATTCTGTATGCAATGTATTTTTCTTTCTATAATTCCTGATGATACTCAGAATCTCAAGTTGACAGTCCAGTTTGTCTTCCTGCGCCACTTGCTTGAAATGGGGTAAGATCGACTGAAGGAACATGAAATCTGGATCTGAAGTGGGACCACTTGTGTCATCTTTCTTTCTCTTTGAAGACATTTTTTCAACAAGGTAGTTCTTCAGGGTTTCCTCTAGCTCACTGCTGTCTTCCTTCACTTTAGAAGAAGTACTGACTCCTGATCTCTTTCTCTTAACATTAGGAACAGGACCAGGTGATACTGGGAATTCCTTTGGTAGGTTCTCCTCTTTCGACAAGTTAGCAGACCCTGGATCGCAACTTTCCTGTAATAAATCTTCTGGGGAATAAATAATGAAAGTACGTTCAATCTCTTTATCAGATTCTATTTCGGTAACTTCTCCTTGAGTATCACTTGAAGCATATGGCTGGATCTCGTCAGTATAATCAGTCATCATTGGCTTAGGTTGATTAACATTGCTGAAGGTTTTTCTATTTCTAGGCACAATCACATCTTTCAAAAAATCCATCGCAATCAGCATTTTTACCTCTCCCGGCTTTATGTCGACATCTGCTAGACCAGATCCACTTGGGGGTTTCAAGTTTTTCTTGATCCTAGAATATCTTTCCCGAAGGCCGGTCCATCTTTTCATCAGGTCCTCAACTGCAATGAAAGAAATATCTGTAAGTTACTAATAACTTACATAGGCTACTAAGTTTATTTATTGCAAAACATTGATCTCCATGTTGATCTACTAAACTTAAAACTTGTCATTTATAGCATCATAAAGAAGTACAAGTTTTTCTTGATCCTAGAATATCTTTCCCGAAGGCCGGTCCATCTTTTCATCAGGTCCTCAACTGCAATGAGAAAGAAATATCTGTAAGTTACTAATAACTTACAT